>NC_081293.1:168412045-168459545 GCF_030435805.1 Mustela lutreola | reverse complement strand
CCATGTCTATGTTTTAGAAATCAAGAGGCATTTCAGCCTTCACCAGCTTACTTTAACTCTTTGGTTTTGTTTTGTTTTTTTTTTTAACTATTTAATAGAGTTTAGAACCTATGATATGCTTATACTATTTGGGAGAGAGTTTAACTGATGAGGGTTGGCAAGATAAATTGATTAAACATCATCATTATAGGATTTAGAAGCTAAAATATTTTTAAAAACTTGAGGGTCAGCAAGAGTTGCCTACTTTAAAGGGATGGGGGGGGTGAAAATAAGTTCCAAAAATCTTCCTTAATTTTCTCAAAGTTGATTAACTACTTAAGCCTTATACGACTCCATTGTTGCATCCGAAGTGTGTTCTCTTATAAATATTTTGGCAGAAATATTATTTCCAGTTAAAAATATGAGAAGGGAGAGATATGGCATTTCAGTTCAGTCCTTTCAGTCTCATCACTGTGGTCATGGTAAAAAGACATATATATTGTATCAGAAGCTATCAGAACATTGGCAAAGATGACTGTGCAGTTCATTGCTAAGGTGCAGTGGAGCTTGACTCCGGTAGTAGTTCCCATCTGCGGGGATGTGTCCCACGAACCCCAGTGGATGACAGAAACAGCAAATAGTACCGAATCCTCCATTGACTGTTTTTTCTTTTGCATATACATCTGTGATAAAATTGAAATTGAATTTATAAATTAGGCACAGTAAGAGATTAACAACAATAATTAAAATAGCAACATACTATAATGAGTTAAATGAATGTAGTCTCTGTCTCTCAAAATATTATACTGTACTCACCTTTCTTCTTGTGATGATATGAGATGATAAAAAGCTTATGTGATGAGATAAAGTGGGGTGGATGATGTAGGCACTGTGCCGTAGCGTCAGGCTACTATTGGTCTGAGCATAGGTCAGAAGGAGGACCATCTGCTTCCAGAGCACGGCTGACTGGGTATAACTGAAGCAACACAAGGCAAAACTGCACATAAGCAGTATTGTTTTTCTAAAGGAATCTATTTAGTGATAATAAGGAGAAGAAAGTACTTAGGGAGAAATACAGGCTATATGAGGATAAAACTTAAATCACTTTCCCAAATTTTATTTTATATACAGGAGGCAAAGAAGTGGCATATCTGCCCCACTGACCAGACAAACATGCTTGTCTGGTGACCCTCCACTGTGTATGGCAGAAATTCTTGTTTGACAACATTAATGGCATCTTCAGAAGTCTCCACATAAAAAAATTGTCAACATAAATATTGATTTACTGACTTATAAATGGTCTTTAATGAGTTATTTTTTTTTAAATTTTTTATTTTTTATAAACATCTATTTTTATCCCCAGGGGTACAGGTCTGTAATGGACAGAGGTAAATGACAAAGGTGACAACATGAGGAGAGTGAGGGATACGTTGCTAAATATAAGCGCTGATAGTGTGACCCACCAGATGATGGTGAAATTTAGCCAGTGCTACCAGTGTGTTTCACTTGGCTTTGGGCCATGAACTATGATATACTACATAGCTGGGCTCTGGTATGAAGCTGCCAGCCACGGCTGCACTCTGTAACAAGCGAATGCCCTGGAGCTTGAACTGACAAGAGAAAGGAGAGAAGGAAGGAAGGAGGGGAGGGAGAAAGTGAAAAATAGTTGATAGAAATTTTCAGAAGGAGGTAAGAGAAGTGGGCAGCAGGAAGTGGGCAGGGGAAGGTGGGTCCATTGCCCCTCTTCAGATCGCAGACCCCAACTTGACGTCTTTATGAGAGCAGACTAATGGCCACAGCGAAACATAGCCTAATTTTAATTTACCCAAAGTTCCAGAAATAGTTTTTCTCTTGCATTGAAGTTTCAGCTTTCTTTACCTGGGTAAGCTTATTTTCTGAGCATTTAAAACAAAACAAGGTTAAAACAAACCCAAATTTCTCTTTGCCTTTCTCTTACCTTCCCCTTTCATCTGGCTACCCCTTCCCTCATTTTTTTTTTTTTTTCTCTCATGGAAAGATCCTGATGACTGACCAAATGAAGTTAGGTTTCTGTACCTAATTTAGCCTTTTCGCAGAGAAAATAAATTATTAGGTCTCTATAACACAATACCATAATAATAATAAATACCATAATAAATACAGGCCTTGAAAATTATAAAGCCACAATTGTATATTGATCAATGACTAAGAAATGTCTAGTTGAAAAATATATGAAATAGGAAAATTTCCTAACATCTTTCCAGAGCAAAGTCTGTTTTAAGAAATATTGTGCCAATTACAACTTCTGTCTTTGCCCTAAATTTAAATATCTTAAAAACACAGTCCTTGAAAAATTACCCTATGGTATTTTACGTCTCTAACTTAAGTAAAATAAATCCACTGTTAAACTTAACAGAAGTTTCAAAACCATACTCTATGATTCCTTTATCCTTTCTTCCCTTTCTTTGTGCAACTATGGATTGAAGAATCAATAGATCCATCCAGCCAGCCAGCCATTCATCAGTTTCTCTATCTATCTGTATATCTAAATGTCATCTGATATACAATTACTTGATCCAGAAATTAGTAGTGGTCCTTAATATTAAAACTCTTCATTGAGTTTTTTTTTTCTTAAGCAAATTACTCAATTGATTTAAAATTAATGAAAAAAGTGACCTGTTAGCAGTTGCTCTGCCTTGTTTACAACAAACTGAGATAAGAATATAAACTATTTTCTCTGAGAATATGTTATTATTTGGGAAAAAAGTGATTATTCCAACGTAGATCCTGCTTATGATTCAGAGTTCTGTGTTCACACAATAAGATTTTGTCTAGTTTTAAGTCCATGAAATGTTTTCTTAACTCCTTGTGTTTTTAGATGGAATTTTGTACAGTTAGTAAAAGCAAAATTGAAGAAAAGCCTTAGAAGCAAATATGCTGCTATGATGTTCTGGAGATGTAAAATGGAACTCTGAATTCTAGTAACTGAGAGAAATGCTTATTGGAAAGGTTTTTGTGAGTTTTGTCTGAGCATATCCAACTTTGATCTCCAATTAAAGCAATTTAATTTACAAATGTACAGAATTCATTAAAATAAACAAAACAGGGATGCCAGTGTGGCTCAGACCATGAAAGGTCTGACTTGATTTTGGCTCTTCACCTTACTGTTAATAAGGCTAAACAAGATTCTGAGTGCACGTAGAAGGGAGGGCGATATAGAACTGGAGGGAGTTACTGTTGTCCATGGAGTGAACCATGCGGACCTGGATTACACCTGTGTCCATAGCCGTTCACTCTGGTGACCATGTATGTGACACATACACATGGCTTCGGAACTTTGGCTTCCACATTTGTACAATGAGAATGGAAATACCTGCCAGGCAGAGTTGCAGGGAGGCTTACACAACAGGTGTTCAATCATGGTAGATATAACTGTGATAAAAAGGGAAGGGCCTTCTGGATGGTTCAGTTGGTTTAGCATCTACCTTTGGCTCAGGTCATGATCCCGAGGTCCTGGGATGGAGCCCTGCATCGGGCTCAGCGAGGAGTCTCCTTCTTCCTCTCCCTCCTTCTGTGCTCGCTCTCTCTAATAAATAAATAAAATCTTAAAAAAAAAATAAGAAAAGGGAAGAGTAGTTGCTAAGATGTATATTTGCATAAGATATATATACAATTAAAATGTTTATGAGCAAAGGGTAAGGTAAAAGGAAAGCAGCATTATTTTATTCTTTGTAATGGCCTGTGACTATTTTAGGAAGCAAGAAAAAATTATTTAGGTTATATCTGTTACAAGTCAGTTTATTCCCGATAACCCAAAGTATGATTATTTGTTTTATTTCCTGTTAGTGGAACCCTATTCTGTTTCTCATTGTTAGCCAAGCTCAACTGTCTCTTACACGGATGTACTCTCCAACAGGGAAGCAGAACAACCCAAATTTACCTACAATAAAGCTATGCTTTCTTATTAGCCATACACATGAATGTGGCTATGACCACATTATGTAATGTGTAGTCTAAACCAATAACACACAAAGATGGATCATAGTTTGTTACTCTGATAGCTGGAGTTGGAAAACTGTTTCTTTTATCAAAATACTTTACTCCTACTTAAGAAAAAAATAAAAATTACCAAAAAACTCTCTTTTCACACTTCAATATGTAGGATCAAATTATTTTAAACACCACTAAGGAAAATAAGCAGATGAAGCGTGTTAAGTAATGATTTAATAACTTGTGGAAGTTTGAAAAAGTTATTTAGGACAGTCTTAAATTGTTTTCTTTCTTGGCTCTAAGTTATTTATTATTTTTGAGGACAAGGAGAGGAGGGTGCTGTCTAAAACTGGCAACTTTGAATTCTAAAGCCAGCACTGCCTGCACTCCTAAGTTGAAAGGTTTGAAAAGAAGCCCCACTCCCAACTCCCGTGGCCTCATATGTATATAAAAAGAGAATGATGGTAATGAACTTTCTTAATGGAAAATTTAAAAAATATTTTCTAGGTCTAAATTTTCACAAAAAAATAGTTTCGTCGAAAGCCACAGAGTTTTGTTTTGTTTTAAAGATAAATGCTCTTAGCACTAAAAAATATGGTTATTTAGAAAGCAAAAATATTTTTTATACAAGATGAAATTTTATTTTCCTCAGTGCAGTATGCTAGTGTGTCTACAGTGACTTTCTGGCCAGAAAGCAGGCCAAATGTATATGCTAAACAACACAGAGTATCTTGTACCTTTAATTTGATCAAAGTATGTGGTAGAGGCCACATATACTGTAGGTGTTTTTGCATCTAGCAGCTGTGATTATAACTTTTATTACAAAAGGAGAAATTGTGGGGTGCATTGCCCACTAAGTGCAATATGATAGAATGTTTAAGGACAGTTTCTTTAAGAGGAATATTTTGTAAAAAGTTCTGCTATACAACCACTTGATTTGAACTATCAAGTTCTAAAGCAGTTCTCTGATGTGTAACAAAAGTTAGTAGCTTTGAGAATATTGTTGCATATTGAAATAATGAATTTCTAATTGTTTGAAGCTTTTGGAAAATTAGAAAATATGCTTTCAAAGATTGCAGTCGATTTAAGTAAAACTAAAAAGCATTTTATGTGTGTTAATGTTAAGTTTCAGTGCATTCTTGAACACTAGCATAGTGCCTTACACACATTAGGCCCAGGAAATTTTAAAATATGATTCATTGCTTCTGTGCTGTTTTTCAAACTCTTTGAATAAGTTGCAATTTGTCTTTTTTATTAATTATGTAATTTCTGTCCAAAGATTGAATTAGGCTTGTCTGTACATCTTTTGGGACTGTTTTTTTGTTTTCTTTGTCGTTTGCTGCATAAATATATAAATAGGAACTCTGCTTATTTAGACAACTTCTTGTGAACAGTGAAGTAAAATCCGATAAAGCACCTTAAAAGATAGATACTACTAAGTGGACTCCTAGATAAATTATACATTTCAGCATGGTACTCTGTATTTTCATTCTAAAGTATCTTATCTAACCCTCAATTCTGAGAGCATTAGAAGTGTCTTGATAATAAGTTTATTTATACATTTATGTATGTACATAATATGCAATGTATATTGCCGTGAACTTTAAATCTCAAAATGTATACCTAATAGCTGGCTGATTCTTAGGAGAGAAATAGAACATACCCTTTAGTGCCCCATCTTATATCCAATGATGGTCTCATTCTATTTTTCTTTTCATTTTTTCCCCATCTGAACACAAAGCATTCCTGTTATAAGTTATAGAGGGCAAATTTCACTTGTTTGTGGCATATGCCACTTATTACAACACATAGACAGTAAACTTCAGTTTGAGATCTGCATTGGCTGCCTAGTAGCTATGTGATCTTGGGTGGTTTCTCAACCATCATGTAAGGTGGGGATAATAATATCTAACTCATGACTTTGTGGTTAAAGATTAAATACAATAAGGCACAAAAATGCTTAGCACTGCACATGACACATAAATAGTACTTCTTAATATTGTCATTTTTCAGTGACTCCAAAGAAAAAAGTCTGGAAAGATTAGATGTAGAATTAGAAAACCCAGGAACAAAACTCTTTTTCGTACTGCCTGCTTAAGAACAGTGTCTGTGTAACGCATTTAAAATACATGTATTTTTCTCACAAGACCTGAATACTGGACTTGTTAGTCTGCTTTGAGTATAGGGTAGATATGTTCTAAAATGTATTTCTTTTAGTTCTACTGATATATATTTTTTCAAATATTCTTTCCCTAACACACAGGTGCACTGGTAGTAGAGCTGTCCATATTTTATACACACACACACACACACACACACACCCCACATGCACACGCACTTATCTTACCACTGTTTGGAAAGTGAGGAAAGAAGACCAGGGAAAACAGAAATTGTAGTGCACATCATACCAGTGTATTGTTAGCATGTCAAACTGGATGAATGATGCCATGGTTGAAGTCACTAGGACAAACCACCTAGAAGAAGTCTTTTTATTTCATTCATGCACACAGTTACACTGTCACCTATACCACATCCACATGTATTCCTGTGCATATCTTCACACATCACAGTTCCTCTTTAAAAGCAAATGTACTTTAAGTGCAAGACCATTCTGTTTTTTTACAACTTGGAAATTCTGGCATTCATATTCATTGCTTCTTCATCTTAAATGCAATAAGCAAAAGATGAGGACAAACTAAAATCCATGAGCAATTGGTTATTTCAACATACAGCAATGAAAGGAAAATAAACACATGTACATTTGCCGGCTCAAGTCAGTGAGTGAAAGGTGTACTTTTGATACATAAGAAAACCCATAAAAAAAGAGGAACCATTAGAAGCTGAAACATTTCTCTTCCAGATAATAATTACCCACCTGAAAATCTGGTATTAGAGAAAGGAAACCAAAGCGAACCACAACAACAGCATTGTCTTGCACAAGTAGAAGTGTAAATGTTAGGAATTTTTAAAAATACTTAAAATAAATTTGTCTTCTTTTGCTCTCTCTGTTTTAACTTTGGGAACACAAAAAAGCACATCACGTATTGGATTTGATGTTCAACAAAATTATTCTCTTTTCATTAGAGTAAATATATTTGAAATAATACAAGCTAAAAATTTCTTAAATGCTTGAAAGATATCAGGTTAATGATATAACTAGTCATAAATTAAATGAATCAAAAAATTTGGCTGATTATTATTTATTGCTAAGTCTGCTAAAAAGTTCTGTAAGTGCACTTTCAGTAATTCTGATACATTCAAAAACCAAATGCTGGCATCTGATAAATGATTTTTAAAATATACCTTGTTTGTTATTTAAAAAAATGACTAAGGGTTACTATAAAAACATGCACTTTGCACATAAAAATGAATATATAAGTTAATACTAATAAGATTAATGCCTGCCTGTTTTACTTCACAACAGTTTGCACATATTTTAAATGGCTCAATTAAAGTTTAGTGAGACTAGATAATCCAACATGGAGAGTGATGTCAGCGTTAGCTATTTTATAAAATTGGCTTTAAAATGAAACAGGTATTGGAAAAAAATTATGCTGGGAATATTTTCTTGAGGAACAGAAAGAACTTTGCAAAAGCATCTAAATGAGTAGATACTATAAAAATACTTTCTCTCAATTATGAAATATAATACATCTATATATGGATGTTCTTTCCTTTCTATTTCCAAGTTCTTTTTTGTTTGTTTGTTTGTTTGTTTGTTTGAGAGAGAAAGAGAAAAAGTGAGCATGAGCGGGAGGGGCGGAAAGAGAGGGAGAGACAGAATTTCCAGCCCACTCTGCACTCAGTGGAGCCCTGAAATTATGACCTGAGTCAAAACCAAGAGTCAGATGCTCAAGTGACTGACCCACCCAGGCACCCATCATTTCCATGTTCTAAGAATGATTCATTTATTCCTAATTTCCCTCTGTTAGCATGTTTAAGTGTTGCTTCCCTTATGCGTTTTTCAAACCACATTTTTTTGCTTTGCTAAAAACAGATGTGTCTAGCTCTTGGAACAGAAGAAGTGAACCAGGTTTGGATTCAGTGAAGTTTAGATCTACAAAGCAGATGTGGACAGGAGAGAGAGGATATGCATGAATAAAATGTATATTACACACATACATATGTCAGCAATGAGATAACTGTAACAAACTGTAGTTTGGTTGACACAATTTACATTTTATATACAAAATTTGAGATTTTTTCCTATATTATAAATATATGTGGAATATATAATAGAAGTATAAAAGTAAAATATAAATATAAACTAGAAGTATGAAAATATAATAAAATAGATCCATAAAATCTGAAATATAGCAATGAAACTAAAACAGTTTCAAATATGAAAAAAATTGATTTCTTTTTATATACTTATTAATTAAATCTTAATCTGAGGGCAAATAATGGAAAAGATAAATCTCTGTGTGTGCATGTGTGTGTGTGAGAGAGTGAGAGAGAGAGAGACAGAGAGAGATTGGTTCAAAGTGAATTCATTATGAACTGTTTTTTTCTCTGATAGCCTAGAAACTCCACTATTCACCATAAAGAGGAAGTAAAAAGAATTTGTAACTTTTTAAAAATTTTATTTAAAGATTCAGCAATCTACTCAGCTTGCCAAAAACTGAATGCCTCTTTGGTTTTTCTGGATTGTGTCCCACTATTCTTTCCTTGCCATCTTACATTTGGATCCACTAAAGCTTATTGGTAGTTAGACTGTACTCCCTTGGATATGCACCTCATGGTCACCGCAGAGACCAGCCACAGTCAGTTGTCTGTGTACATGTCTCCAAATAGGACTTTGGAGCCATGTCTCTCTCCACGCCCCCTGCTTTCTCTCTGGCTGTACATTAGATTTCTAAGCCTGCTGGTGCAGAGGTCACTAATCCACAGAGTAGAGTGAAATTCTTTTCTTGACCTCAGATGCCTCAGCAACTACAGAGAGGGAGTCTACAGTATTTTTCATATTGTTTCTAAAAAAAAAAAAAGAAAAGAAATGAAGAAGAAGAAGAATTAAATGGGAAAATGAAATAAAAATATCTCCTGGAAAAATAAAAAGGAACAAATCAAAGAGAGTCTGTATATATACTTATATCCACATGTTAAATTTTACTCTTATAATAGTGATTTGCAAAGCATTGTTAAACATGCACAAAAATCACTTAGGAGATTTTTGCATGCTTAATAATTGCTAACTGAACAGTACTAAGAAAGACACATGCATTTTTCTTTCACAATTTCTAATTGCCAAAGAAAATTCTGAGGCAGATAAGTCCTTTTTTTCTAAGTTATAAAAAATCCTAATACATGAGATAACTACAATAGATGAAAGCATTTAATGTGCGGAACATTTCTAGATCATGTGTGCAAAAGGTTAACTTAATTAGCACATATAAATTAAAGAGAAAAGAAAAATAGATTTTTTTGGTCATTTTAAATGTAAAGTAGGAATAATGTACTTCAGATCACCCTATCTCTAAGAATTTTATAACACTATCTTTGTTATTGTTCTTTGCAACATAGTCTGCTTTTAATCTACACTCAAACTAATTTTATCACCTATGTATTCAGAGCATTTATTGCTACACAAAATTTAATTTTGATGGAAGGCATGAAAGATATATTTCATTATGTGTATATCTATGAATATATCCCTATATGTACACATGTGTAGTTCATTATTCTTGACTGTGAGGGCTTATGACTATTGACGTTGTCAATTTTTATCTCATTACTCATCACTGCTTACTGTGGGTGCTAATAGTATATTTCCATGGAGTTTGTGTGTGCCGTAATGTAAATTCTGACATTGCTAGTGTCAGTCACTAATCTACCTCATTCAGTTCATGTCAAGATGATACATCACAATGCTCAACAACTGTCATCTCAGCTTTAAATAGATCTACATTTTCTCAACTTTACAATTAATTTTTTTTGTTTAGAATCGAGTTACTTTTTTAACAATATGAGCAACTAACTCATTCTAATATATTCAAAACAACTGATTTAAAAACATTCCCTCCAAAAATTAAGCAAAAAGAATAATAGTTCTAAATGAATAATAAAACTATGTATTATAGAAAGAAAACTGATTAAAACATATTTTGAAAAATTAAAAATAAGAGTTTTATAGACTTTCAAATTTTATTTTCAGTGCATTTTAAAAGGATAATTTTGCAATGTTTAAAAATATATTCATTAATTTGGGTGGCAGTATTTCAAATTGAACCTTCCCAGAGTTCTCCAGCTTGAGTACTTGGGCATACTCTTGACTTTTTGCTGTGCATGTGAAAGGATATGTTTGCCATCTTTTCAGTGATTTTTTTTCTCACTTTTATCTGTTGTCTCTTCACATTTCCCTTGTTAATACGTTTTGTTTCTTTTTCATTCTCTTTTCTCTATCTTTCCTAGTGCCTCTCTCTATGCTCTTTTTTCTCTATTCTCCTGATAAAGTTAGTCGTTCAATTAGCCTAACAAAAAACACTTTAAATTAGTTTAATTAAATCATTTGCCTCCTTTTCTCCTTCATTCTAGAAAATGGCCAGTTGTACACTACAGAAGTTTTGAAATGTGTGTCAGAACATTTTCTCTCTCCTTTTCCTTTTCTTGATATAATCATTTCTGTGTCTTATTAAATTTCATTTCTCTGATCTGTTCAGCCTTTCATATTCTTCTTCTTGTACCCATTATTCCATTATGTATTTTAATTTTCTCCTATGTTTCTCCAAATATTTTTGAAGACCAGTGCAATTCCAATTTCAAAATACAAATTATTTTGAATGCCCATGATAGAAATTTCCTGAAATTAAAACAAAAACGTAAAAAAAAAAAAAAAAGAATGACAAAATAACTAAATTGTGTTGATAGTTTAAATTATTATATTGTAGTATTTAAAAGTAATGACATATTTTGGATATGATGAAATATTTTGAAAACAATTGCTAAAATCAGTTAAATCATTCACACACAAAATAATTGAGTTTATATGTAGGTAAGACCGGCTAAAATATGTATGAAAGAAACCGCTTGAAGATGTTGAGGTTGCCAGGCAATTGATACAAGGGCAGTTTCTAAACCAGCTGGCCAGAGGAAGAGTACTCTTGTAACTCCAAAGGAGAATTATAAAAATGCTCCCCAAAAATGAGTACACTAATAATCACATTCCATTTCCAAGTCCATGCTTTGTATAGCCCTGATATGCAAATATCTTCCTAACTTCTCTTTTGTCTCAGTCTTTTCTCATAGCCATCCACCATCACCACCACCAGATACATCTTCACAGGACACAGCCCGGGTCATGTCACTCATGTCCTCCCGAATCTTCCCTCTGTGCTTGTCAAATAATCAAAATCTGGCTCCAGTCTGCCTTTCTGATCTAATATACTAGTGAAGAGGGCAACGAATCCTTATAACTCCATCACTACTGGACTTACAACTTTGCTGTTGTTTCCATTATTCCCAGACCACTAATGTTCTTTTTTTTCACCTTGGATGTGTCCAGACTTGCCTGTTAATGAAGAAATCAGCTCCTTGAAAACTTCTTCGATTCCAGCTAGGTAGAAGTAATACTTTCTTCCTCTGAACTTTAATAATGCATTTGTTGTGCTATTTTTATTCGTGTGGGATTTTTCTTATGCTTTTAATTTCTGCTATCAAACTCTAGATGACACTATTACTTGCATAAGTGAGAAGAGCCTCTTCCCTGATTAATCCCAAAGTCCATCATTTTGATGTTTACCATGCACTTTATATTAGGTGAGATTTATATGTGTTTGATAAATGATTAAATAAAGGAAAATGTTTTTAAAATTATAATGGGAGATACATAGGAATTATATGAAAGAATGTAAAATATTTGGTTAATAATACCTCCAATTTAGAGACCTCATCCCTCGCACTTTTGCCCAAAGTATTCCCAACCTTTTCTTTTGAATGCAATTTAAAGAATATAAAGAGGGTACCTTATACTCTGATTAGGGCTGTTCTCTGTCAGGAGAATAAACTGTTGAAGAACCTTTCTCTTATGAAAGCATCATTTTATGGAAATAAATCATCTGATATTGAATCTTATCAAGGTTTCCCCATCCCAAATACCTGTGCTATTTCTTTCTTAGAGTCAGCTTATCAAGACTGCAGTTTCTGGTAGCTTGGGAATAGACTAGACACCTCTTCTCTGTCCAGCTCTTTCTCAGGCAAGGTGTGTGCTAGCAAGTGGACAAAACTGAACGTTTTTCACATTCAGTTAAGGCTCTGACTTGCTGTTGGTTCTGCTGTTAGTACAAAGTCCAGGTTCTTTCTAGAATGAAAGAAATCATGTGAGGGAGTTTTAAGAGGACATAAACAGGATCCTCCATCCACCCTCCCCTTACCCCAGCCATGGTCAGATATAAAAGGAGACTCTAGAAGGTCATTAGATAATTAGGTATTCCTGCCAATCTCTGTAATATAAATAATTAATTCTAAGGACCTGTACCTCTGGCATTTCTGACATTGACTTATCATCTTGATTCATATTTCCTATGTGTTCATCTGGCACCTCTTTTCTGCTTTTGTGTCACCTTTGATTCATCAAACTTGACCTGACTTATCTAATGAGTGTGTGACCATTTAAGTTGCTACAAAAAAAGGTCCTGATATTATTATCTGTATCTGTAATCAGACTCTGACCTATCATTCTACCAGGAACACAAAGTTCATCAGCTTTCAGCAACCCTCTGCCTTCATGTACTGTCCTTTGCTACCTCCTTGGCCTTCCCTTTTTAAAAAGAAGTCTTCCTTTCCTCTTTGAGTAGAACCAACTTGGTGACATGCTTTTCCATTTCCCCCAACACTTTTATAGTATTTTTTTAAGCCTAGTAGAGATCACATTTTAACAATGGTTAGTCCATATAGCCCAAATGATGTTGTTGTGTATAGAACTATATCCACTTCACTATTTAGAATGAAAACCAAAAGCAATCAGAGCTCTTTCTGTTCATCTAGATTGTTACCACATACTGCAATAATGGCTTCTATTGATGGCTTTCTCCGTATGTGTCATTTTCCTTTGGTTAAGTTCGAATCACAATGCCTTCACTCTGTAATCTTTCCTTTGCCTCCTGTTCTGGAGAGAACACTTAGGAGACCAGCAATGTGACCACTACCTCCTGTGTAACCCATCTTCACTCTTTGTCATAATATAGTACAACCTTTACCAGAAAAGGTATACAGCTAACAGATATTCCTATCTTTACTTTATGCATTTGAGATGTTACACACACGGGACTGAAGGCCATTCATTGAACCATTTAAACAGCTATAAAAAAAAGCTCTGAGATTGAGACACAGAAGATAGCATAAACTTATTTCAATTGCCATTTTATGTAGATGGGAAAAATGACATTCAAATAGACATTTTTGTTTCACTGATTCAGATGTGTCCAGTTATAATCATGGAAGTACTACTATGTGGTTCTTTTTCCTTTCTTTTGTTTTTAGGACAAAAATTATAGAAAAACAGTCTTACTGTTAAGGAAAGATTATAATGTAAGAAAATGAATTTTTGAAAAAGAGTTACTGGATAAATATTTTTTTAAAAATTAGAAACAACAGAATTTATGTGGTAGATATTTGAATATCTGTGTAAACTAAAAATAAATTTTCTTTTAAAATGCCCTTAGTAGAACCAATAATTGCCCCAATCCGTTTTCCCATGACCTCTTAATGAAGGGATTGTAATACTTCTAAAATATTCACTCTTATATGCTTAATTTATATAGTTAGTGCCATACTCTTAATAAATGTTCTCCTGACCACTTCTGGTCATCAGACATTTAAGGAACCTACAAAATGGCTTGTGGACTTAGGCTTTCAATATGGAACCTGACATCGGTGTCGCTAAAGAATTTCCAGTTTTTGTCTGCAGTAGTAAAATAGATATTTGTTTCTCTCTTAGGCTACTATAAAGCATTTCTATGATATGAAGTACTTCCTGCAGTTTTCCTCACTGGTTACTTTTTAGACATGGGGCAAGTGATTTTTGATGTAGTTGATATTGAAAGTATATAAATATTATGCACCATTAGAGCCTACCATTAATGCTGTATTCCACCAATCATTAAGATCAATGATCAGAGATGACTAGGTTGCCATTATCAAGGACTCAGTATTATCCATGAATTTATCATGGACATATGTCTGCTTAAAATTATAATGAGCTTCATATAAGAATTTAAGCGTAGAACAAAGACAACATAGACAATTCAAGGCAAAAACATCTAGTTACAGCTGAAATATTAATACAATCATAGAAAAAAGTTGTGGGTATGGAGCTGTACTTAAGTTACCCTGGTAACTGTCATGGTGCCCTGATTCCTTCATTTGTATTCAAACAACTATAGTTAGCCACTGTGTCTATAGGTAATGTACTAAAGGATACTTTAACACAAACCTTTTGTGCTTCAGTGTCCTGTACTCAATAAACAAACACCTGATAAGAAATTTCTTAGGCGATTTACACATTTTATGAAATCCAGGACAAGAGCAAAACATCTGAGTAAATCGGTAAAATGGACAAACAAAAAAACTTTACCTGTATTATAATTTGCAAGCATGTCCTTTGTTAAAATGTCTACTCTTTTCTGGTTTTGAGATACTTCTTGCAAGTTAAATGTTTATGTATAATTTTAATTAAGTTTTTTTCCTGGTATATTCCTGAGTTAAACTAAGTTTCTGATACTTGGAAATCTAGTCTATGCCGAGTGAAGTGCTCTAATGACAATGTTAGGGTGTCAATGTACAACAAACCCAGTAAAAGGTTTCACAGGCAACTCTAAGAAAACTGCAGAGCAAAGACATACGTTTATCCTTTATTTAGGATGACAAAAACTTAAACATATCTTTCAGTACTGTCTCTCTTTTTCTCATACAGAAAGACTGTATATCAGTAATCTGGACACCAAGTTATTTAAAGCTATTATTTAGTACCATAATAAGTAGTAATTTAAATACAAGGTAAAATCACTACATTGTCTTGTTTACTACTGATGTTAATTTTAAGCTGACGTTCAGTGCTCCCAAAAAAGGCAGCCTATGATTTGTTATCATTAAACTGTCAACTCTGCCTTGAGTTGGAAATAGATTCACAGTGCACTTCTTACAGCATATCACTTTATTTTCTATCAGTCAAAAAAAAAATGCAGAATCGTTTTAATTGTGTCTGTGCTATTTTTCTATTAACTGTTTCATGCATTTTTCCTGGCCTTTTAATTGCAGTTTAATAGTGGTCATTAACACATTAAGGGGTGTTAGAAGAACAGTTGAAGTCCTCTTGACTTCTACCAAAGTTGACACTTCAATGCTAGAGTAATTTCAGCTATTCATTTATTTAATAGTGACCTATGCAAATGTGGAACCATGTCATTTTACAAATTGACTGTAATAATTAACTAGAAAGGCAGAGTAAAATGAAACAGGTTATAATTAGAATATAACTGCTACAGTATTACGTCAGCTAGAATAAAATAATCTCAAATGATTAAATTGGTTTCAATTATTAAGAATCAGTTTAATGTACCCACTGTTCTGATTTTTACATTTCTCTTTTTTGTGTGCATTAGATGTCACCTCATACAATTTATGTATTTTATTCATCTTGGTAAAACAGGCATTACAGAAGTTTAATTAAGTAGTAAAAGACTTCACATTATTCTGCTGAATTCTAAATTAGTTGTAGAAACTAGTCAGAGTGCATGCTACATACTACTCAGGATCATTTCAATTAGCGATATCTATTAAGCCACCCAACATTTTCCTTACACAGTAAATATATGTAACATGTCACTTGCCATCAGAATATGTATGTTAGTCACATAATTATCACAAATTTTCCAACTGGTTCTTGGGTGCATCATCTTCATCTACATCACTTTTTTTAAAATGTATTAACTGAGGCATCCTTCCAAAATCCCAAGAATTTTCCACATTTGTGATTCCTGTACATTTGATAGCAGGGCTGGCTTTGTCAGCATGTGACGTATACAGTGGCACAGAGCCCGCACACTTAGAGGAACCCCACACTGGGTTTTTATGTCCTGCTTTTGCTGTATTGAAATTCTTAAGAGTCTTGAACTTGCATTTTCATTTTATGCTGGGTTCTGCAAATTATGTAACCAGTCCTGATTGAGGGATTTAGTATTAGAAACATAATAACCTGTTCGCCTTCAGCCAAAGAGTTAAGACTTTACTTATCATTTACCTGATTATTAGAAATTGACTCTTTCTGACATGCAACTTCAGGAAATTTTCCCATATTATCCTATAGGGACAGTATCCTATGGGGACAGAGGGCATCTACTTGGCCGGTTAAATTAGCCAAGAGTCCTAGTGCCTGGGTGACTTAGTTGGTTTAGCTGCTGCCTTCAGCCCAGATCAAGATCCTGGAGTCCTGGGATCGAGCCCCGCATCTGGCTCCCTGCTTGGCTGGGGGTCTATTTCTCCCTCTGCCTGTTGCTTTCTGTGTTTGTGCTCTTTTTCTCTCTGTGTCATTCTATCTCAAATAAATAAATAAAAATCTTTTAAAAAAAAGTAGCCAACAGTCTTGGCAATCAGTGGAACTCAAGTCATAACCAGATCATTTCCTAGTGCATCGACCGTTTTAATTAGTATCTTTATATCCCAGGATATATATATTGATTTATGTTACTCATTTCTTCTCAAAGAAAAGTGGTGTTAAAGTTAAAGAACATTTGAAATATATTCAAGTTTAGATCTGTGACAGGTAGTCATTAAGAAAAATTATTAGAAAAATGAGAAAAAAAATCATTTCTAGGTAATGTGTATCTCCAAATTCTGGAATACCTTTTTTTTTCTTTAAGAATTTCTATAAGATTGGACATTCTTTCCTGCTTTGTCGAAGATTAGTTGACCATAGATTTGAGGGTCTATTTCTGGGCTCTCTATTCTGTTCCATTGATCTATGTGTCTGTTTTTGTGCCAGTACCATGCTGTCTTGATGATGACAGCTTTGTAATAGAGCCTGAAGTCCGGAATTGTGATGCCACCAACGTTGGCTTTCTTTTTCAATATCCCTTTGGCTATTCGAGGTCTTTTCTGGTTCCATATAAATTTTAGCATTATTTGTTCCATTTCTTTGAAAAAGATGGATGGTACTTTGATAGGAATTGCATTAAATGTGTAGATTGCTTTAGGTAGCATAGACATTTTCACAATATTTATTCTTCCAATCCTCTTTTCAATAAATGGTGCTGGGAAAATTGGACAGCCACATGCAGAAAAATGAAATTGGACCATTCCCTTACACCACACACAAAAATAGACTCCAAATGGATGAAGGACCTCAATGTACGAAAGGAATCCATCAAAATCCTTGAGGAGAACACGGGCAGCAACCTCTTCGACCTCTGCCGCAGCAACATCTTCCTAGGAACAACGCCAAAGGCAAGGGAAGCAAGGGCAAAAATGAACTACTGGGATTTCATCAAGATCAAAAGCTTTTGCACAGCAAAGGAAACAGTTAACAAAATCAAAAGACAACTGACAGAATGGGAGAAGATATTTGCAAACGACATATCAGATAAAGGACTAGTGTCCAGAATCTATAAAGAACTTAGCAAACTCAACACACAAAGAACAAATAATCCAATCAAGAAATGGGCAGAGGACATGAACAGACATTTCTGCAAAGAAGACATCCAGATGGCGAACAGACACATGAAAAAGTGCTCCATATCACTCGGCATCAGGGAAATACAAATCAAAACCACAATGAGATATCACCTCACACCAGTCAGAATGGCTAAAATCAACAAGTCAGGAAATGACAGATGCTGGCGAGGATGCGGAGAAAGGGGAACCCTCCTACACTGTTGGTGGGAATGCAAGCTGGTGCAGCCACTCTGGAAAACAGCATGGAGGTTCCTCAAAATGTTGAAAATAGAACTGCCCTATGACCCAGCAATTGCACTATTGGGTATTTACCCTAAAGATACAAATGTAGTGATCCAAAGGGGCACATGCACCCGAATGTTTATAGCAGCAATGTCCACAATAGCCAAACTATGGAAAGAACCTAGATGTCCATCAACAGATGAATGGATCAAGAAGATGTGGTATATATACACAATGGAATACTATGCAGCCATCAAAAGAAATGAAATCTTGCCATTTGCAACAACATGGATGGAACTAGAGCGTATCATGCTTAGCAAAATAAGTCAAGCAGAGAAAGACAACTATCATATGATCTCCCTGATATGAGGAAGTGGTGATACAACATGGAGGCTTAAGTGGGTAGAAGAAGAATAAATGAAACAAGATGGGATTGGGAGGGAGACAAACCATAAGTGACTCTTAATCTCACAAAACAAACTGAGGGTTGCCGGGGGGAGGGGGTTTGGGAGAAGGGGGTGGGATTATGGACATTGGGGAGGGTATGTGATTTGGTGAGTGCTGTGAAGTGTGTAAACCTGGTGATTCACAGACCTGTACCCCTGGGGATAAAAATATATGTTTATAAAAAATAAAAAATTTAAAAACCAAAAAAAAAAAAAAAAAATTTGGAGGAATGCAGCTCAAATAGTTTGAAATTTGGGGCTTACTGTTACCTGGTACTGACCTCTTGATCTGGCATTAGCTTTTAGAGAATAGATAGAAAAATTTCTAGAAAATAAACAACATACATTATCACTGTGAAATGAAATATACTCCTGCCTGAAAGATACTACTCTCCGTTAGGCCCACACTTGTTTGGTAGTAGATAGAATGAAATGCAGTGATCGTTGGGAGTGCCTTGCAGACCCAAGTTTTTCTTTTGTTTTTGTTTTTTTTATATTTATTTATTTATTTTTTTAAATTTTTTAAAAGATTTTTTGTTTATATTTTTGACAGGCAGAGATCACAAGTAGGCAGAGAGGCAGGCAGAGAGAGAAGAGGAAGCAGGCTTCCCACTGAGCAGAGAGCCCAATGCGGGACTCTATCCCAGGACTCTGGGACCATGACCTGAGCCGAAGGCAGAGGCCTTAACCCAGTGAGATACCCAGGCGCCCCAGCCCAAGTCTTTCATATACATTGTTCATCTAAAGTGTACATTTCAAAACCTTTTTTTTCTTAAAAAAATCATATAAGAAAATTCTCATTTGGGAGGGGTGTAATTTCTTAATAAACCATCCCCTTAATTCCATGACGAAGTCTCACGTACTTTGACACTACATGAAAAACTTTAAAACTGTTTTTTTTTTTTTAAGATTATTTATCTATTTATTTGACACAGAGAGAGAGATCACAAGTAGGCAGAGAGGCAGGCAGAGAGAGTGGGGAAGCAGGTTTCCTGCTGAACAGAGCCTGATGCATGGCTTGATCTCAGGACCCTGGGATCACAACCTGAGCCCAAGGCAGAGGCTTAGCCCACTGAGCCACTCAGGTGCCCCAGGACTCTAAAATTCTTATCCTTTTCCTTTGCAAAATTCAGAAGGAAACATTCCTATCATTATGTGCCTTAGTACATCAGAACTTTGACTTGGACCTGAAGTTTATTTTATGCTTTGATGTTCTTGAAATGAACTAATTTTTCTATGATATTTAAAATTCAGAAAGTAAACTGCTAATTAAGTTCTAAAGAAATTATGAACATACTACTTCCTTTTTTATATTAATTTTTAAAAAGTAAAACCAGTTTATATAGCACTATTTTTCCCTTTTTATGGAAAAACAATATTTCAGTACATGCGTTAGGAATTGAATGTCTTACTAAATAACATTTATAATATTTTATTGTTTTTTACTATGCTTTTCTAAACAAAGAAAATAAAATATAATAAAAACTAGATGCATAACCAAGGGATTTTCTTTTTCTGTTTTTTTTTTTTTTGTTTTTTTTTTTTGTCTCTCCTTATTTGGAGCACACACAAATCTTACCTTTGTGAAAAAACATCCCTGTAAGGACTGCCATGTTGCAGTGCGATTCCATATCCTCGATCAGCAACCGTGTTCCCGATGGTGTAAAATGAGCAATCTGGGTCATTGATAGCCACGTATTCCAACACGGCTGCATCCCACACAAAAGCATAATTTCCATATTTTACCTGTAAAATATGGAAAACAAAAGAAGAAAATAGGATTTAAGTTTGGAATTTTAAGTTATACAGTTAGGGTAAGACATATTACAGTTGTGTATATTTAATTGGATAAAAGGTCATAGGACCTATCTTTTTAAATATCTATTTTTTGAGAATTTGGCATTTGGTTAATTTATAGCTCTCTTATGGAAATGTGATAAAGTTAGAATGTTAAATATGTTTCCAGGCAACAAAGTTTATTGTAAAATGACCCCTGAGTGGTAAATGTCACCTGGACTGGGAAAATAATAAATGTATGGAAAGAAAAAAAAAAAAGAATTTCTATAAGAATTTAAATAAGAATTTCTACAAGAATTTAATTTCTATAAGATTTTTTTTCTATAAGAATTCTATAAGAATTTCTATCTATAAGGATAGTTTTAAATCCTCTTACTTAAAGATGAATTCTGGTGACTTCAGTGTTTGATTATTCTTATGTTAAAGTCTGGATTTTTATTTATGCATTAAATGCTGTATTCCAAGACAGTATTTTCTTAAAAATTTTATTATTAAAATATAGCTGACATACAATTTTATATTAGTTTCAGGTGTTTAACATAGTTATTTGACAACTGTATATGCAATGCTCACCATAATAAGTATAATTCTTATCTATCACCATATATCATTATTAAATATTATTGACTATATTCTCTATGCTGTGCTTTTCATTATTGTGACTTACTTATTTTATAAGTGGAAGGTTTGTGCCTCTTAATTCTGTTTAGCTATAGTGACCATCTCCCACCTGCCTGACCTTTGGCAACCACCAGTTTCTTCTCTGTACTTATGAGTGGTTTTATTTTTTGTTTTTGCTTGTTTTATTGTTTTTTAGATTCCACATACAAGTGAAATCATATGGTATTTGTCTTTCTTTGTCTGACTTATTTCACTTAGCATAATAATCTTTAGATCTGTCCACGTTGTTAAAAATTGTAGGGTCTCATTCTTTTTTATGGCTGAGTAATATTCCATTTTATGTACATAGCTATATCTTCTTTATCCATTTATCTATCAGTGGACACAGGTTGCTTCCATATCTTGATTATTGTAAATAATCCTGCAGTAAACTTAAGGATGCAAATATCCAGAAAATGATAGTCTAGTATCTAGATATAGAGTGAAAGTATGTTAAGAAATAAGAATGCTTTTAGAATTGACTAAACAATCCAGAGATTGAATTAAAATTAGCATTTCACTTATAGGAAGGGTTTTTTTTTTTTTTTTTTTCCCAGTTATCTTCAAAGCTTTTGATCCCAACTTAAGAATCTGGAGATAACCACAAACACATCCCTATATCAAAGTGTTTCATATGGCTGGTGTCCTAGGAACTTATATGCCCTCACCAAATAAATTTTCTGCCATCTACACTGCTGTAATTGGTCAATCAATTAAATCAATTTAATGAAATACATCAATTCAGCAGTTTTTAGTAACAACAACCCACCCTCTCCTTTTAACAATGAAACAAAAATAACATTTCCAACTGGTTTTCTGATTGACTTGGCTCTTTTATCAATTAAAGCTGAATATTGAGTCAAAATACTATATGTTCAGGGCACCTTGAGATCAACTGTAAAAAAACAAATACTCTATAGAGAATAGCAAAAACTTTTTAGGAAACATTTAGGATTTGAAAGATTGCCTTCAGCCGAGAATCACTTCTATTTTTTTCCAAATGGAAATAGAGTTCTTTATTATAATGTAATGGTAATTAATATTGTGCAATTGTAATAATATAATTATTATTAATTACATTTTCAAATGTAATTAAAATCCATTGCTTAGAACAAAGGCAATCATTGGATTACAATTATCTGTATTTCTAAAAGAAACAATTAATATGGCAGGTTTCAGTTACATAGTACAAATAACCAGATACTGTATGTCTTATAACTATTAATTCATATACCTGGAACAATAGTAAACACAGGTAATATATGCACATTTTATTTTAGAAGGCAATTTTTAAAGATCTGTCTTTAATAAGTTTGTAATTTAGTAGGTGATTAAAAAAACATCGTTTATTTAGATTCATTTCTGTATTTATGTGTGACATCTTGAATGACATATATTTAACTTTCTGGAATCATGTATATCATAATATATCACAAACAGCATCATTAACATTTCAAATAGGGGTTACTTCTGTATTCATGAGTTAGAATTTAATAGTAGATTAAATATAATTGCAAGTGCATTCTCATAATAGTGCTACAGAGTTGTCAATTAAGTGTTATTAATGGGAGGTTAAATTTTCTGTGAGTTCAGAGACAATGTCAAATTTCAAATTCCAACATTTACGCTGATATCACACATAAGATTTATTTTACTTTTTTAAAACCTCAATTTATGCTGCAATAAAATGGGCTAAAAACAGTCTCATTTTTTTCTAAAGTGGGTGGGAAGATTAAAGAGTGTCTTCAAGATAAATAATGAAGTAAGATGATAACTTTTACTTGCTGCTAGGAGAATAGTTAATTTTCATTTACATAAACTCTGTTGTAACTGATCTGGCCAAAAAATGGGAAATAAGAAAGGTAAAGAATAGGTAGTTTCTTTATACCTTCTCTAGTTTTTACTGTGCCCAATTAGGTTTCAGTGATTATCTGTTAAGCTGTTAGTTCTTAATGAAGGTATTATTATGGAAAAGATAGTTAGATGGATGTAGAGCCAAAAAAACCTTTGTACTTCAGATATTTTTTCCTTCAAACCTATTTTCCATTAAGAACTGGAAAAAAACCCAAATAAATCTAAACTATGAAAGATTCATTCTTGAAATAACATATTCAGAGAAATAGTACAATACTTGAAAATACAGAAAAAAAAAACCCACAACACTTTTAAAAAAATCTTTACTTAGTATCTTCAGGTGGCAAAGGGAAAAGTGAATCCTTGACATCCTATGAAGATCTAGAAAATTCTCTGTCCTTGTAACTGCCCCTGTTAATTTACTTCATGGGTATGACAGCTGCTCTCAGAAGCCTCTCTGTCTTGAAGTTCTGACTAGATCATTAGCCAGCTTACTTCAGCGTCACTTACTTTATCATTAGTAAAGGTCAATAGATAATTTAATCTTTTATAGGTTTCCCCCTGCCCCTTAGGGTAATCCCCCTACACAAAAGAAATCCAGAGAACTCACCCAGCAAAAGAGAATCCTTCTACTTTAAGACTTTTTTCAGAGTAAGAAGGGGAATTGGGTGTGGATAATATAGAAGTAAGTTTTATCTGGGTAACAATTTCCTTATGGGCTGATCTTACATAGTTTCATGAATAGCACTCCTGATATTTATTGCTCTTCTATTCTTTATTGTATTAATACTTCTACCACCTATCTGTCCACTGATGAGGCATAAGTTAGTTTCCCTGCTGCCCTCTTGTCCCTTCTAGCAAACCCTGGATCTGGAATATGAACATGTTCTACCATCTCTGCCCTGGTAACACATGGCAGGTGTTGGGGGTGGGAAGCGGGTATGTTCACTGGGCATGTAGCCTCCTCAGTACCATTGACTGCCAATTGAAGTGAAAGTGGCATGGTCACAACTACCAAATATTTGTGTTTTTTCAAATTGCCAAGTATTTGTGTAATCTTGCTAGAGTTGCTAAGTTTTCATTTTTTTGCTGGGGGACACAAAATATCAGACCGAATGGCTAAATAGTAACCATGATCTATCTGTTATTGGGCCAACAGTGGAGAAGAGAGTTCTAACCCAAGCTTGGCTCTTCGTTTGGGGTGTAGTTCACTTGAGAGGAAACAAGGAACTGGTTTATTCCTATTCACCCAGGACCTTGTCTATGGGAATTTCAAATTTATAAGGCAAAAATATACCTGCCTCAGTTCTGGTCTGGTTTTCTTATTTTATCTTTTACTGACATGATAGCTTTTTTCTTTCCTCATGATGAAGGATCTTCACCAACAGCATGAATTCAGGAATCCCTACTGGTGATAAGGACATCTGTGATTCTTCAAATTACTTCCTTAAAAATAGGATCCAGAGGAAATAAGACAGTTTATTTTTTTTTTTTTTCACTTTTGATTTTATTTATTTATTTATTTATTTATTGAGATAGAGAAAGAGCCAGGGGAAGGGGCAGAAAGAGAAGGACAGAGAGAATCTTAGGCAGGCTTCATGCCCAGCACAGAACCCGCCGTGGAGCCCAATGTGGGGCTTGGTCTGATGACCCTGAGGTCATGATCTGAGCCAAAATCAAGAGTTGGATGCTTAACCAACTGAGCACACCCAGGTGCCCCACAAAAGGACAGTTTATTATTCAGAGCAATAACAGTAGCTGGAGTATCAGCATTTTTGTAGGGTGATGTAAAGAGAGCCATGTGATACCTGTACATGCATTTGGGAGCCATACAGGAGGGGAATCCTGAGCCAGGATCCCCAGTCTTTATGATGGTAAATAGCATGCCTGACTTTGTTATTTTTATTGTAGTGCGTGGTAAACAAACCTCCCCTTTGCTCTGGAGGGAGATGCTATCTCTGTCATTCAAGGTTTTTCATTTTACAAACATACTTGAAAAGATAGTCTGGAACAACAGTCAGTGCCTTCATTCACAAAACTTACCAAAAAATGAGGGACCCATGAAGGATATTCTTAAGGTCCTATTAATTTCTTTGATATATAAATATTTGTTCCACTTCACCCCATTTTTCATACTTAGCAATTCCTTGGCAGTGTTATGTTTTCCTCAGCACTTAGTCTTCGGAAATATAGTGATTTTTTTAAAGCAAGAAGCAGAAATTATTATATATAATTTTCCATAAAAATAAAATATAATTTCAAAGTACATATGTGTATGTGACATTATATAGTATGTATACAAATGATGCAAATAAAGCAAATAAATATGAGCAACAAATGTAATTATATTGTATCATATATTACCTGTTTTTTTACATGGTGCAAAAATACTTCTTTTTAGTATGGATATTCCTCATCTATCATGCCTCATGTAAAAAAAATTATATAACTAAGAAAATGAAATTGAAACATTCATCAAAAAGAAACATTGTAATTGTTATTCATATAATGGTAATACTTTCTGATTATGGTGGATAAAAATGAGAAGAAATAAGAGCAAACTTGGTTTTTATGGGTATAAATTTCAATTCAAGAAGTTCATCTTGAAATTACTGATTAAAGCATAGATGTAGCTAGAGTTAGTTTTTAAAAAGATACAGTGATACAGAAACGTGCTTTAAGAGTAATCAAGTATTTCTTATGACATAGGATATTATGCTCCATTGTGAGGTGATTACACAAAAAAGGTAGAAATGAAGAAAAGGAAGGGGTATGATGACATCTGAAAGGCCAAGAATGCTGTGGTCAGTTGAAGCTGAAAACAGATCCTCTTTAATGGGTCTCTTTCTCAGATAAAATTCTAATAAAGTGAGTGAAAAAGAATGTTATGTAGCCATAGCTAGCAAGCCGACCAGTAAGCAGTGACTGAGAACAGGTTTGATTTTGGTGCCCTGCCTCCCTGCTGGTTATTTTCCTTATGAATCATATTAATTTACTTAATTACCCATGTCATTAAAGAATCCCAATGTGCCAGAATTAAATGTAGTTTTTTTTTTTAAGATTTTATTTATTTATTTGACAGAGAGACAGATCACAAGTAAGCAGAGAGGCAGGCAGAGAGAGAGAGAGAGAGAGAGAGAGAGAGCGCTGAGCAGACAGCCTAATGCAGGACTTGATCCCAGGATCCTGGGATCATGACCTGAGCCGAAGGCAGAGGCTTTAATCCACTGAGCCACACAGGCGCCCCAGAAATGTAGTTTAAAGTGACAAAATAAATAATTTCTATTCTTAAATTTTGTAAACAAAATAATTTAAAAGGGGTGTATTTTATTGCTAGTATTCAATTAACTAGAACTTTTAATAGCAAATAACTCAGGTTTACTGAGTGTCTCTTCTGACATAATCTAGAATTCTTACATGTTTTTTTTTTTAATTAGCTCTGTCTAATTAAAAGCAGTGACTCTTTGGTCAAAATTATTTTGGGTGCATCTGTCACTACAACCATAAAAATGTTGGTAGAGTTGAATGAAAATTTTTTTGTTTGGGCCATTCTGCCCTCAAGGAAAGGCACAGAGACTTCCTTTAAGTATTTAGTAGGAAACATGTACTTACATTTCAAAATGTAATGGCAAATATGTATTGAGTGTTTATTGTGTATTTTCTTTATAGATGATTATCTCAACAATGTTTTATGATGTCAATGTACAGGTCTTACTACATTTTTGAAAAATCTGTTATTACAAATCTTGCATTTTTAATGTTATCATAAATAGCACTATGACATTGATTTTTCAGTTTACTCCTAGTATTTGGAAATACAACTGACTTTTATATAGTGATTTTGATAACTTTGATTTTTAGTTATTATGACTTTCCCGAGATTATTTTAATATCAAAAATAAGCTGCAATATAATCTGTGACTAAAGACAGTTTTTCTTCTTCTTTCAGATATTTATGCCTCATTGTCTTCTTTTCACTTTATTTCACTGGCAAGCATCCTTCATACCAAGTTGAGGTAAGAGCAGACATCTTTACTTTGTTCTTTAATATTTCATAATTAATTATGAAAGTAAATATAGATTTTCAGTAGCTACTCTATTAGGTAGAAAGAGTTACTTTCAATTCCTAGCAATTTTTAAATCATTGAATAGAAAATGTTATCAAATACATTTTCTGCATTTGTATTATTTGTATTTTCTTTTTTTCTTAATAAGTCTAGCTATGTATATAAAATTTATGGACTGTTTAAGAAATCTAACTTTAGTCTTATCAATATTCTCTATTTTTTTTTTTACTTTGCTGGTTTCAACTTTTATTTCTATTTTTATTTCCTTGTATTTAGTTTACTTTCTTTACCCCTAGTTTCTTTCTTAATGTAGAAGTTTTAACTCATTTGATTTTTAATATTTTTTAGAAAATAAACATTTAAATTTATAAGTTTTTCTATAAGCATTGCTTTTTCTGAATTCTACAAAGTATTATTTGTTATTTTTCCCCTTCTATTAGTTTAAAATATTTTCTAAATTACCCGGGGAATATTTAGAAATGTGCTACTTAGTTTAATAATATTTGGGGATTTTCCAGAAATATTGTTTTAACCTAATATCAGAATTGCTATCATGTCTTTTTGCTTACACATTCCATCTCTAGTATGATGTTAGAATGGACTATAAAAGGGTATAGATTTCAGTAAGTGGAAATCACGGGGGGCTGTCTTTGAGGCTGACTACCACAAGCACATGCATATTCAGCATTATATCTTCTGTAGTAGATTACTTTTTGTCATTATATAAGATCTCTTTTTATAGCTGAAAATGTTTCTTGTTGTGAATTGTACTTTGTCTTATATTAATACAGCCACTTTAGCTCTCTTATGACTAGTGTTTCCATGTTAAATGTTTTACATACTTTCCATCTAAACTATGTTTTTGTATTTAAATTGAGCTTCTTATGGATATCATAAAATTGGATCTTGATTTTTAGTTCTGTTTGTTCAGACCATTTACCAGTATGGTTGAATTTAAGGATCCAGCTTTATTTGTTTTCTATAGGACGTACGGCTCTTTGGTCATTTTTTCATCATTTCTTGCCTCGTGATTTATTGACTATTTTCTGTATTCTATTTTATCTCCACTAGTGTCTTTTACTTGGAATCCATTTTTGAATATATTACACTATACTTAACATACGATGTAGGAATCTTTCTCTTCTTCCCTTTTCTCCTTTGTGCTATTACTGTCATATATTTTACTTCTCTGTGTATTATTAAACTCAGTTACATTGGTATTGTTTTTGGTATAAAAAGTCAAGTATCTTTTAAAGTAACTTAACTTTAAAGAGAAAAAAATACCTTTTTAAATTTTCCAAGTTATTTACTATTTATAGTAGTTTTCATTAACTTAGTATGGGTCCAAATCCATTTAGATCATTTAAAGATTCAGATTTCCATTTGGATCATTTTCTTTCAGTCTAAAGAACTACCTTTATGTTTTTTGGTAGCACATGTCTGTTGGAAAATAATTCTCTTGGCTTTTTGGGGGGGTTTTTTTGGTTAAAAATGTTTTTATTTTGCCTTTACTTTTGAATGACATACATTCACAAGTTATAGAATTCCTGGTTGACTTCTTTTTTCACGTCAGCACATTAATGATATCACATTGCATTTTCTTTTAACTTACATTATTTTGTATGAGATATCAGTAGTACTTAATATCTTTGCTTCCCTGCGTTTAAAGTACCTTTATTTTCTTATATTCTTTTAGGATTGTTTCTTCATTACTAGTCTTTAGCATTTTGATTATGATGTACCTCGGTATAGATTTCTTTATTTTGTTTGGGATTTTATTCATTTCTTATATTTAAATTTGTTGGTTTCATCAAATTTATTAAATGCTTGGCTGTTATTTATTAAAAATTTTTTTCAGTTCTTAGATGCCTAATATTGTCCCAGCATCACTGAGACTCTCTTCATTTTTTAGAGTTTTTTCCCCACTCTGTGCTTTATTTTGCATACCTCCTCTTGCTGTGTCTTCATGTTTAACAGTTTGATCTAATATGCTGCATGTCCAGTGAATATTTCTTTTCAGATATTATATTTTTGTGTTACATAAGTCCCATTTTTAAAAATATTTTCCATTCCTCTGCTCTTAATATTCATGTTTTCATTTAAATTCTTAAATATATTATAGTGGCTCTTTTAAAGTTCTTGTCTACTAATCCCATCATCTATATCAATTCTGGATCTCTTTTTTAAAAATATTTTTTCTCTTTAATATTGTCTTATTTTCTTGCTTCTTCACATATCTAGTAATTTTTTATTGGATGCTAGACATTATAAGTATATTGTTGAGTTTCTGGATTTTTTTGGAATATAGTTAAATTGTCTTATCAGTCAACTTGGTCTTTTTAGGGTTATTTTTGCTTTTGTTTTTGTTTTATGGCAGTATACTATAGTTTTTAATTCTTCTAGTGCTATTTTAGCCTGTTCCCTATGCTTTACCCATCTGAAGTATCCACCAAAATCCTCAGTGTTCATTGATGTATCCTCCCTCTGGCTGGTCAAAAGTTTAAATATACCCCAGCCTAGTGTAAGCTCTTGGAATTGCTCAGTTCACAATTCCCAATAGGAGTTCTTTTTCTAATAGTCTTTTGCTCAGCCTCAGAGCATCACCCAGTAATACATGTGCCCCTTAGAATTCAGCAAAATGAATTGGGACTTCAAAGGAGCTCAGTGGAACCACTTTATTTGCATAGCTCTCTTCTCCCTGATATTTTCCCCACAAATTCTAGCCAATTCAGCTTGGATCTTTATCTCCTCAACTTTGCAAAACTTCTGTGATTTGTTTGTCTGTCCTCCCCACATTTTGCCTTTAAATGGAAAGTGAAGGAAACTATAGAGTGTGCCCCATTTTTCTTATTTTAGTGATCACAGCCCTGGGCAGGTCTAATGTCTGAAAACAGTGATTTCATGTGTCTTGTTGGATTTTGTATCTTTTTCCAACAGGAAGTTATGTCTGATCCATTTACTTCCTCAAGGTCAGAAGTGGAAATTCTCTTTACTTTGCAAATGTGACAAGATTTTAAGGTCGATGAATCTAAGTTATATAGAATATTTTCTGATATTTGCATTTTGCAACATTCCTTTCTAGGGATACCTAAACAACTACAGCTGAAAGGGACTATAGCAATGGTGGACGAAATGAATTTATTAGCTATTCTATATTGTAAGCATCATTGTAGTTCCGTGCATGGAGGTAACTCTATTCTAAGGAAATATAATTCACTGAATTTAAAAATACTCTCTTGAGACTTCCATATCATCAACCAACCAAAAATAGGTGTGGAATATTCCATTATAGTTCAGATATATTGTTTTGTTCAAGAAAATAATTAATAAACTATCTATAATATAGCTACTCCAGTTCTTTATATTGTGAGAAACTTAATAAAGAAAAGAATGACAAAAAAAAAAGTGTAGAGAAATAGAAAGAGGGGACATAATAGCTCCTGAATAAGATTATAGATACAATAAAATATGTGATTAATGTGGAACAAAGAAAGGAGGAGAGGAATTTTAAAAAGAAAAAGAAAAAAATTAGGGAACACTATAACCAAGATATTCAGAAGTGAATTACCTAACTACAAAATTCTATCTATTCCATTTGTGAAACACCCACATGGTGTGACTTGAAGCTCCCTATAGAGAGAGGTGAGAGAAGACAGCAGGGTCGTAGGGAGGAAGTCAGGTCAGATTTAGCAGAAAGAACATGAGTGAAGCATAAAAGCAAGAAATTGCAAGGTAAGTTCTAGGAATGAAAATAAAACCAGTTTGGCTACAATGAGGGGGAGTACTATAAAATAAGACTGGAAAAGATAAGATAAATTGGGGCCAGATTATATAGGTCTTTGAATGCCAGGCTGAGGATTTGCTGCTCTTTTTGGTTAAAAATGGGGAGTCACTGAAGGTTTTTGAGTAGGGGAGTGAAGTGACCTTTGGGTCAATTACTCTGGCTGCAATGTGTAAAGTAGATTGGAAGAGGGAGAGAATAAAAGTGAAGAGACACCCTGGGAGGCTATTGAATTAGATCAGGTGACAAGTAATGAGAACCTGAACTATGGGAGTAGCAGTAGGACTGGAAAGAAAAGGATGAATTCAAGATATCTTTCATGGGTCAAATCTATGGGGCTTAGTAACTAATGAGATCTGAGAGAACTGTTAAAAAAGATTCTGAGATTTTTAAGCCTGAGTTACTGAGGAAGTGATAAAGTAGGGAAATAAGGAGAGAAAGCAGGTTTGAGTGGTTTTAGGTATATGTATGTGGGGTATTGGTGATGGTGTTTTTCATGGTGGTGGGAGTTTTGTGCTGAGGAGTTGATGAAGTAGATTTTGATATACTACCCTCATAAGCACTGGAAGGTAGCAGTTTTCAGAAAAAGAAATAAAATAATTAAATTCTAGAGTTAGGAAGACTGCACTTAGCTCATAGTTGGCTCTCAATAAATGTTGACTGAAACAACCCTAATTAGTTCCAAATGGACATTTTTCACTCATTCATTTAACAGATATTCATTAAACAACTACTATATGCCAGACACTGGTGTAAGTATTAGAAGATATCATGGTTTTCAACAGAACTAATGTTCTCCTTATGGAAAACGTAGTCAAGTGGGAAAGACACAATTAAATGAGCACTTACAATAAACAACATTTGTATTACTTTGGTTAAAGAACCAGTTGATATGCAGGAAGATAACAGGGACCCTTCCAAGTGCAGGATACTCAGGGAAGTTTTCTCAAATGAACATCTGACTCAACTGAAAGATTGAGTAGGAATTAGCCAGGTGAAAAGGAGGGGGGAGGAATATCTAGGCAGAAGGATTCTCAGTTGCAAAAGATTAGAGGTGCTAAAATTTGAGGCTTTTGAGGAATTAAAAGAAGTTTATTATGGCTGAATTATGGAGTATAAATGAAGAAAGAGAGAAAATTAGATACAGACCAGTTCATGAAAGATATTGTCCATCTTTTTAAGGACTTTTTGTTAAGAACAGTAGGAAATCACTGAAGAATTTTAGCAGAGAAACAGCATGACCATATTTGCATGTTTTAAAGATTCATAAACTGTTCACTCTGAACAAAAATATTTACTGTGCCCTCAGGAGTTCACACATAAACAAACAGAAGCAATGTAATAATATAATACCTACAGTGGTTTAAAATGCTATTTACACTAGCATATACTCATTAGACAAGCATAAAATTTATGGGGATACAGATAAGAGGACAACTAATATTGTTTATAAGGGAAGTATTAAAGAAAACTTAAGAACAGGCCATTTTGTGCTGGAGTAGAAAGTTAATTAAACCCTTCAAGTAAATACTTCAGGTATATACCTAAGTAAAATTTCATTTACAGCTCTGTCTCTCATTTGAGTTCAATTACTGCTTTTTCTGTCATCATTTTTTATATTATTATTTTTCTATTCATGCTTAATGTTGATGTAAATTTAGTTGAAGTATATTAAGTGTTTGAATGTGTATGAGAGAAGCTACCTTATCTAATCATGAAAGTTTAAGTTGCAACTACTTACTAGGTACAGTATTTCTGTATGTTAACAGTATGTTACCAGAACAGTATGTTACCAGTATGTACTTTGCTGGAAGTAAATTCCAGCTGTCTTTTCCATAGGAATTTGGCTCACTCCTTTGCCCTTCTCAGATTCCTTGTAATTAGACTATCCATGTAATTGAGTTCAATGGAATAACTCAGTGGAATGTCCTTCTTCCAGAGTTGGCCTAGTAAGATCCCACAAGGACTTTCACATTTTTCTTTCCTCATGTATTGGTATACTGACTGCAGATGATCCAACCCAGGATTCCATAAAGGTTCCAGGAAATGATGGGGCCATAGAATAGAGGGAGTTTCGGTGACAGAGTCACAGCTTACAAGACAATTGCCCATGAGAGTCACTTAACCCATTATCACACTATGAGGTTAGAGAGAAACTTACTTTTATTTGGTTCAAGTCACTGAAAATTTGGAGTTGTTTCATAGTTAAAAATTGGGTTCAAGCCACTGGAATTTGGGAGTTAACACAGCTAGTGTTAATAACTTTGACAAACAAAATCCTATATTATTTTCTTCATTTCTTTTAGGAATTTGAGGGCTTCTTTAAGCCTTCAGTCTCTGTTATAAGACTTGACTATTAGCACTCCCAGAGATTATCTCCTTTACTAAGGGTATAATATCTGTCCTTTACATAGTCAATTAGTACAGTGTTAGTGATGATTCTTAGGAACTTTGACTAAATATTTGAGGATTCAAATTTTTAATGTCATTTATTAATTAGTCTAGCTAATATTTATTGAACAGAGATTAAGTTAAATGATATAGAGTTGTGGTCTTGATATGTCATACATTAAGTTATGTGGGTAGTTTTTGCTTGGTTGTTCTTATAGGATACTACTACTAGGGAATCATAAAGGAAATATCTCATAGCAAAACAGGCTTATCCTGATATTAGGCACAGCACTAATTTTTATAGCTATGAAAATTATCTGGTGAAAAACACTTAATGAGATATGGTTTGCTCAATTTACCTGGTTACAAATAGATGTGGGGTAAGAGTAAGTATTAGTTGTCATAGATATTTCTCAAATAATTAGCCATTAAGAAAATCATAATTTTAAGTGTCTGAAGTAATTTTTCCAAGTCAAAGATTCTCAGAAAAACATCACACTTTGTCTGGATCCAGTAAGATCTAAAAGCCAGTCCAGAGTCTTCACTATTCTCCCATTCAGCATCACATATGGTTAACTCATGAAGGCCTGAGTGGGAAACCCTGTTTGATGCCTACTGACTCTTTGACAGACCCTGGGCAATTTACATAACCTCTCTCAGCCTCATGAAATAATAGTACCTTGTGCTTCTGCCCTTGATCCCCTGCTGTTCTTTTCTCAACACAGCAGCCAGAGTGATCCCATTAAAACATTTAAGTCACATCATTTTATGACTTTTCTCAAAAATCACCAATGGCTTTTCATCTCACTAAGAACAAAAAGTCAGTCTTTATAATGGGCTACAAGGCTATGTGTGATTGGATAACTGTCTGACCTCATTTTCTATTCCTCTGCTTGTTCACTCTGTTCCAGCTCACTAGCCTTCTTGCTAGTTTTCAAAATTGCCCAGTAAAAGAGCAGGATTTAAAAACATGCCTCGTTCCTATCTCCTCTGCATTGTTATTTTTGATTTATCAACATTTTAAATGAGAGCTTTCTTAATCTTCAGAATAAACTCATAACAATAATAATAGTTAACATTTTATTGTGTTTATCATGTGTCTACATGATGTCTTTCAATCTGCGTAAATACCCTAAGAGGTGGTAATACCTAGTGTTTTTAAAAGTACCCTGTAGAATCATGCTGACAGGGTTTAAATCCCCATTCTACCACTTATTGAGTGTGACTTTGGGAAGTTACTTTACCTCTCTCTGTCTATAAAATAAGGAAAATTCTGTTTTACCCAATAGCTATGTTTTGCATGAATATTTATAAAGTGCCTAGAAGGAGGCTGAGCAAATAGCATAAGGATTTGCTAAATATATAAATAAAAATAAATTTGTATTGTTTGTGCCTTAATTTCATTATCTGTAAAATGGGAATAATAATACAGTATTAATCCCATAGGATTTTTGTGGAATTAAATGAAATAACATGTTCTCATAATCAAACAGTGTCTGGCATATGGTAAGCCCTCAGTAAATGTTAGTTTTAATATTTTTACTATCATTAGGACATGAAAGTTTGGACAGAGTAACTAAAATGTCCAAGATTACACAAGTTGTAAGCATCTAAATCATTTGTTTTCAAGACTATCTCGTTTAAAATGGCATTCTTAACCACAACCTTAAAGCATTATATGCATATTTTTTGTTTGTGAGTCCCCATTGTTCAAGTGAAGCATAAAAGCTTCCAATTTCTGTTCTTTTATGTGTAACATATAATAATGTGTAAAAACACAACTGTTTTTGTTGTGTAGTACATTTTAAAATTCCATCTATGTTGTTTCCTCTTCCCAATTTATTGTACAGCATCATTTCTAATCTAGATTCTAGACATGTACATAAAGGAGAGGCATGAGCTCACAGTAAGGTTATGGAGATTGGAATCTGAATTTCTTGTGGGATAGAATGTCTCCTCTCCTTTACCATGACTTCATTCTCAATTGCCAAACTGTATCACAAAGCTGAGAGTTCTTGCTCAAATGGAGAAAGATGAGGGTTATAAGACAGTCTTACATCTGGGGACGCTAATCATGTGGTCGTAGCTAAAATAGTCACTCTGTTTTCAGAACTTCAGAGACCTCCCACCCTTCCTTTTTGTATGTTTGTTTCTTTTTAATTCTCAATGTTCATTTATGATAGAAATACAAGAAATCATTAGAGCACTGTAATATTAATAACATAAGGTAGTTTTTTTAGATCATGAATTCTATGTTTTTTACCCTTCATTTGTTCAACCACAAAACCCAATAATGAACTGTATCCAAAACAAAATAGTTATTGCAGAATAACTTTAGGTGAGCAAAGACAGCCAAGTATAAGTTTTAGAATGTTTTCATGGGGAAACATCTGCAAAATGTTTGTGCAGTGGGAATAATACAAGGGTTTACATAACAATTGTACAGCATATTTTCTTTTTGGCAACAAGGAAACACCCATGCAGCATATTTAAAAATATTTGTGTATTTGAGCTACATTTTTATTGGCAATGGACACACAACCACAGTGACCAGGCATCAATCAACATTCTCTTTTCCAGCTGTTTCACAAAATGTGTAATCAGTCACAAAATGTATTTGGTTCCACATATATGCATTCTTAACTTTTCCCTTCTGTCTCATGAAACACACTACTGGAAAAACTGGGCACATTTTGGATATTCAAATTAAGAATCATCTAAATGGAATGGTGGTGTCTCTATTTTCTAAAACAAGCCTCATAAAAAGCAAAAGCACTATTAAATTCTGAGAAAAAGAAGGATGTCCTAAAGAATAAGTATTTAAAGAAAACATACAATTTGCTAGTAATGCTATGCAATACATAATAAAGTGCAGTTCTGGAAGAGCCATAAAGCCCTTGTCAGAAACTGAAAAAGGAAGAGTTCTCAATTCTCATTTCCACTGTAAATTGGGGCTAACTGATGGTCAGGAGCAAGTAGGAACTCCATGTACATGTGATTAATCATTAGAAGAGAAGATAGAAAAGAACGAAATTCTCATATTTTTTTCTATATGAAAATAAGTATATATATATATATATGTATGTATATATGGAAAGCGAAGTATAAAAGATGTATGAGAAGCAGTCACCGCTACTGAGAAGCTTATCAGTTCTAAACTGCATATTCATAAGTAAAGTCTCTACAGTCAGATAAGAGCTGTGATGAGTGTGAGCCAATCTCCCAAGGGATAGTCCAGCAAAAACAATGTTTAAGGTGCCAAATATTACTGGACTAAATTGAAGTAAATGCCATTTAATTCAGATACTCTGATATGATTAATTATATGAATATCAAAGTGAACTTGGTCCTACTGGCACCAAAACAGATGGGGCCCTTGTGTAGAAATATGAAGATGTTCCCTATCAGCTCCAACTTATCTCTGTGGTGATAAGCACATGTATGTAGCCTGGCAAACCATGACCAGCTACCAAACCATTAGGCAGCTAGCAGTCACCTAGAGTCATCAAGCTATAGGAGGGTTCTCAAGCCCAAAGGTGAAAAACCTAGCCCTACTTTCCAGCAAAGACAAATTAATTAAATGAACTACTTATTAGTTAACTGAATCTATAGCTCCAAAAGTTGTAGGCACATTCAGAAAAATAAAAGAAAATCAAGCAAAATGAGTTACCACCTCACACTGGTCAGAATGGCTAAAAATCACAAGTCAGGAAAACAAATTTTGGCATGGATGCGGAGAAAGGGGAACCCTCTTACACCATTTGTGAAAATGCAAGCTGCTCTGGAAAGCGATATGGAGGTTCCTCAAGAAGTTAAAAATAGAGCTACCCTATGACCTAGCAATTGTACTACTAGGTGTTTACCCAAAGGATAAAGCTTTGATCCTAAGGGGCACCTGCACTCCAATGTTGATAGCAGCAGTGTCCACAATAGCCAAACTATGGAAAGAGCCCAGGTGTCCATTGGCAGATGAATGAATAAAGATTTTATATATATATATTTATATATATAAATATATATATATGCATATACATATGCATATATGTGATGGACTGTTACTCAGCCATCAAAAAGAATGAAATCAGCATTTACATCAGTATAGATGAAACTGGAAGGTGTGTGTATATATATATACACATACATACATGTATATACATATGTATATATATGTGTATACACATATATATACATATGATGGACTATTAGCCATCAAAAAGGATGAAATCTTAGCATTTACATCAATGTGGATGGAACTGGAAGGTATTATGCTGAGTGAAATAAGTCAGCCAGAGAAAGACAATTATCTTACGGTTTTACTCATATGTGGAATTTAAGAAATAGAGGATCATAGAAGAAGAGAGGGAAAAATAAGGTAAGATAAAATCAGAGAGGGGGACAAACCATAAGAGACTTTTAACTAGAGGGAACAAACTGAGGGTTGCTGGAGAGGAAGTTGGTGGAGGGATGGGGTAATGGGTATTGGGCATTAAGGAGGGCACAGGATGTAATAAGCACTGGCTGTTAAATGCAACTGATAAATAACTGAACTCTCCTGAAACTACTGATACACTGTTAACTAATTGAATTTAAATAAAATAAGTTACAAAAGAATTACTGAAAAGTAGAAGTTATTTTCTAAATATAAATATATTAGAAATGCGATTTTAACCATATTTTGAATGAGATTTTGTTATTAGATCAATGAAAGCTCTAAGTGATTAGAGCAACTAATATTACCTGTAAATTTCAAACAAGTTAAGTTATGTTATAGTCTGTGTGTTATAAATTGTTTTCAACAGAGTAATATTGTTAATGGAAATTAAATTCCCTATGTCTTTTTTTTTTTTCTTACTAATCTTCTCCCTTACCAGTAATTGTTGGACAGATTTTTTTTTTTTTTTTCAGTATGTTGGACAGATTTAAGAGATTGCAACCTCAGGTATCTACAGGGACTAGTCAGGCTACATGAGGGATAAACTAGGCCTGCTAGAGGCTGTGTTCTTCTGGAGATCACATTTTCTATTAAAGGGGATAAACTGATTTAGCTTAGCTGGTTGTTCTTTTGCAGACATTTGGAACATGACAAAATTTCTAAATTTATTTTATTAAAACCAAGAAATTTGGCTTTTCTTTACACTTAAATCGAAAATGTTACCAACTAATAACACTTTATGAAATACTCTATAGGTCTAATAGAACATGTTTTCTGGCTGACTTAGCAATCTGTGACAATATGTCTTGGTCTTGACCAATCATGAGGCATGCACTAGTTCTTTGAGACCACACAAAGAAAGACCTAATCTAATCTGGGAATTCTTGGGGGGTGTTATCAGTTATGATCAGCTGGATTATGCTGTGATAGCAAAGAACCCCAAACTTTAGAGGCTCACATAAACAAAGATTTGTTTCTCCCTTGTGCTATATGTCCATAATAAGTAAAGAAAGAGGTTTTGCTTGTCATGGCTGGAGACTGAGACTGATGAAACCCCCCTATCTGGAACACAGAGGCAAGAGAGATATGGAAGACCCCTATAATGGCTTTTCAAATGACACACATCACTTAGTTGCTCTCACTGGCCAAAGCTAGTCATATAACATATAGTAAATAATTTAGCCTTGCCAAAAGAAAGGTTTGGCTTTTTCCCTCAGCTCCTGATCAGAGTGTCTTTCTTTAAGGTGAGTGCTAGCCTGTACCTGACAATGCTAGGGTGGGGGATGGCCATGTCCCAAAGACTGCCCATGTGAGAGTTTTGGGTTGTGCGGTATCAGTTGACTTAGAGACCTAAGTTCAGAGTCTTGGGTAATCACTTAGTCTATCATATCTGTGTATTGAAGTCTTAGTAAAAACTCTGGACTCAGAGCTTAAGTGTCTCTCTGCATATTGTCACACTTCGACACTGAGAAGGTAATGGGTCTGAGCACAACAGAACCCTTACATTTGGAGCCTTCTCAGACCCTGCTCTAGAGATGCATCCTTTGGCTATATTCTTCATCTTTATTCTTTCTCTGTGGTCATTCACTGTGTTATTGCAATAGCATGCAGTGAATTCTGTGAGTCCTTCTAGGGAATTACCAAACTTTACAGTGGTTTTGGAAATTCCCTGATTTTGCAGTGGTATTGAAGGAAGGGCAATATTGGAGATTGCACTAAAACTTCATAATTTGGCTAAATCTGGGTACATGGTCACTCTTCAGTGCAATAGGGTGGGATGCACAGAGTGCCCTCAAGGAAAAACTCTAGAAATTTTGCAAATTTTAATCCAATATAACACAGTGAGCTTCGGGAGGGAAATGATACTTGCGCTCAGTCGTAAAGGATATATAGGATCAGCATCGTAAAGATAGTTGTGAAGTTTGTGCTAGAGATAGGGCCACAGTACAATTAATCATGAAATGTTGGCATATCATAATATGAGCAGAGAATTTACTTATATACAGCTTTATATTCCCAAATTAACCAAAGGGGAGTGGTAGGTCTGGGCTAGGTCTTAAAGGACTTTCCATGATTAGGAAGATAAAAGTGCTTAATGATAAACAAGACTGATTGGGAAGAAGAATCTTGGATTGAGTCAGCAGTCTGAGGTCAGCAAAGAAACTGGGTGCTAGGAGAAGCTTCATCAAAGGAAGTCAGTATGAGAGAGAGCTGACCACAGTCTGAGAGGGAAGCTCCATGGAGTAAGGGTTTTTATCCTGAGCACTCATTGTTATTCAGTCAAATGGGACCTTTTGGTCTTAAGGGTGTGAAAATGCTTAGCAGAACTAATCATTCTCTTCTCCCCAAGATCTCTTTTAGTAAGTTTAGTCCGATTCCTCAGGGGATTTTGGAGGTGTGTTGGGACATCTGTCTTCATGGGTATAAGGGTTTTGAAGAGGTGCCCTGAAGTCCAAGTGGTAGAAATCTTTTTCTTCATGACCTCGCCCCCTCCCCCGCTGCCCTGGGAAATAAAATCCTGTATGTAGTGACCCAGAATGCTGGCATATTACTGTTTGAAATTTATAAAGTGTGTTTTCTGCACAGTGTACTCTAATGACATAATAACTCTTGTCATAGTCCATCCAGGCTGCTATAACAAAATACCATACACTGGGTGGCTTAAATAGCAGACATTTATTTCTCACAGTTCTAAAGGCTGAGAAATCCAAGATCATGGCTGGAAGATTCTGTGTCTGGTGAGAGTCCATTGCTGGTCATCTTGCTATGTCCTCTAATAGAAGGGGTGAAGTGGTGCTCTGAGGTCTCTTCTATAAGGGTACCAATCTCATTTATAAGAGCCCTCATGAGCTAAAATTTCCTAAAGGTCCCACGGCCAAATACCATTACACTGGGATTAAGTTTCAACATACGAATTTTTAGGGGACACATTGATTCTAAAGCAGCATTTTAAAGGAGAGTGTTTGAGTAATAATTTGAGATGGTAGCCAGTAAGTTTTTTTCCTCTTCAATGGCCATCTCCATTCGAAGTTTCCAGGGGGACTTATCAGGAAAACATCAGGAAAAAACGACAAATTCTTAGTTTTAGAGTTCAAAAAGCACTTACCAGCTGTAAGAAATAGTTTACAGGGTATGTAATCTGGTAGAAGAGGGTTTTTTTTTTTTATTGTTTGGTTGGCTGGTTGATTGTTTTTTGTTTTGTTTTGTTTTGTTTTTAATCTAGACCATACAAAAGGCCAGAGAAGCTCAAAGATGGATTAAGAAAGTAGATTTGACGGTGTGAGTTTGGGGAATAGTAGGTATAGTGTTTAACTTTCCAGATTCATCCATTGGTAATAATAATAAGAAATCCCTTTTTACATTGGAGAACACAATAGACTAAACCAGTGCCATCTGACATTTTCTACTAGGATCTTTGGTTGTAGTTTCTTCTACCAGAGTTGGTTGAGATCAGGGGTGATCTTAGATTAGAGTGATTCCCTGCTGCTGGCTCTAAGTCTTCCCATTGGCTCATATGGGTTTGGAACATCAGTCAAATCTAAGGGGGCTGATAAGAGCAAAGTGTTTGTTTATTTATTTATTTGACAGACAGAGATCACAAATAGGCAGAGAGGCAGGCAGCCCAGCGGGGCAGGGGCGGGGGTGGGGGGGACATGGTTGGCTCTCTGCTAAGCAGAGAGCCTGATACTGGGCTTGATCCCAGGACTCTGGGATCATGACCTGAGCCGAAGGCAGAGGCTTTAACCCACTGAGCCACCCAGGTGTCCTGAATGGGGCCTTTCTGATAGTTGGGACAAGGAGAACCCAGGGAATGATTTGCTTTATCTTAATGTCATTGGACATATCCGTGAATACAGAGTGCACAGGTTCTGATAGCAAAGACTACAATGAGAAATTTATCAGCTCTGTTAAGTTTTAGAATAGAAGTAGGTCTCACTTAAAAGAATAGTTGACATGAAGAACATTTTGTGGTGTGGCAGAACAGACCTGAAACAGATTAACAATAGAGCTCTCCATTACACACACTGATGCCTTTTGGAATTTAACACTCCAAATGGGCAGGTGGATGGGTAGGGCAAGTTTGAAAGGTTTAAAATGCCATCTATATGCCGATGACTCTCAGACATGACTCCATCACTTACTTTCTCTTGATCTCCAGACTGTGTATCTAGCTGCATGCTCAACATCTATAAGTAGGTGCCTAATTGGAACCTCAAATTTGACATTTCTGAAAGGAATATTTTTCAGCTCTAATCAGAATTGGCTACATAATTTGCAGAGGCCAGTGCAAAATGAAAACGGTATCTTGTTCAAAAAGTAGGAAAGGTATTAGAGGTATCTTAAAGGTATTAAAGGTATTAAAACATAAAGCTTTCCCCCCTTTTATGCTCGCTCTCTCTCTCTCTCTCTCAACTAATCATGGTAATTTTCATTTGGTATTTAATGTCATGGTCCTTCAAAATGGGAAAATAATCATGGAAAAATGCAGACCATCACAGGGCCAGGAGAGATGGCAGCAGCAGGAACTACAGGTTGTACCTGAGGTAGAGGCAGGGTAGTCAAGCCAGGCATCTTCCCTTCCACAGACCACTGCCTTTTCTAAGGGTATTGCAACCTTCATGCATGGTCATGGTAGATATCTGGATGTGGGGTGGCCTGGGAAAACCACGGTGAGCCTGCCCCCCGGGGTGGAAGGCTATAGCAGTCACCGGTGAGGTGGGGAGGCCAAGGCTGTAGTGTCTGGGGTGTCTGTTAAGAGCTCATCCTAGGGAAACAGAATATCAGCAGGAGTTGAGGCTCCAGTGTCCCATTGGATTTCATTTACAAAACACAAAATCAAAGATAAAATCATTAAAAATAACAAGATGGCCAACACAGGGCATTAAACCCCAATGTGGGGCCCTTCTGGGAATGGAGAACTATGTGATCGCATTGGTTTCATACCTATGAAGCTGGCCCTGACTCTATCGCCCAGTGTTGCTTCTCCTCCAGTCTACTTTAACTCAATAAATAACACAACTTGTCAGATATTCATTGTTTATACTCAAGTTATCATTCTTACTTTACTAATAACCCACATCAGTTACATTAAGAAACTACTGTCAGCACTGTATCTAAAATATAAACCCTTTCCAACCACTCTTCGTCACCTCTTGGATTATCAGAACAGCTTCTTAAGTTCTATCTCCTGCTTTCACTCTTGCCCACCTAGAGTTTGTCCTCCACATAGCAATCAGTCTTGTAAAAATATAAAATAGGCCACTTCACAGTTTTCTCAAAATTTTCACATCACACTTAAAAATAAAAATCTTATCATGGCTTGCAAATACCTATAAGATATAATCTTTGCTTATCTTTCATGCTATGTTCCTTCAACATTGAGATTTTTATATTTTGTCTTTTATATCCCTAAAATCTTCTTCCTAAAAGTTTTCTTTGTGGATGTCACTTCCTTAAAGAGATATTCTCTGATAATCCTTTTGGGAGGTTTTTTCCTCTGGCACCAAATATTTGGTGTCTTTTCTTATACCACTAATCCGTTTTCCAGTTCTCTGAAACCTATTTCATATCCATCAATTCAATTCAATTCTGCCACTAACTATAGAGAGTCAACATGGATCCCACAGGTGGAAGGTCTCAGTCCCACATGATTGCTTCCTATTACAGATGCCAGTCAAAATCCTGGGCCACTTGTACCTTCCACTGATCAACTATAAATTGGAGGTTCCTACAATCCCCTCCTCAGATCCGATAATTTCTGGAATAGTTCACAGAACTCAGGAAGACACATCATTTATATTTACCATTTCATTTATAGGATACAAATGAACAGCCAGATGAAGAGGATGAGAGGGCTAGATACAGAAGGATCCCAAGCGTAGGAATGTCTGTTGCTGTGGAGTTGTGGTATGTTACACTCCTAGCATGTGGATATATTCACCAACCTGGAAGCTCTCTGAACCTCTTTGTTCAAGAATAATTGTAGAGCTCAATCTTCAACTCCCCTCTCCTTCAAAGGTTGGTGTATAGGCTAAAATTTCTAACTCTCTATCACTTGGTCTTTCTGGTGACCAACCCCACTCTGAGGCTGCCTAGCCCCAACCCTCCCCCAGCCCCAACATCAAGTCACCTTATTAGCATGAACTCAGGTGTGGTTGAAAGTTACGTATGAAATAAAAGACACTCCTATCATTAGGAAATTCTAAGGGTCTTAGTATCTCTGTGCTGGAAACAGAGACCAAATTTGTATTTTTAATTATACCGTATTTATTTAAAATAGAAATTTACATTATTCTTTTTCCCCTTCTTAAGCTTATTTTTCTTCCTCACATTTAGCACAACACTTAGACTAATAACTTGTTTGTGTATTTGTTTTCTATATCCTCAAGTATAATACCAGCTCTAAGAAGTCAGAGGCTTTGGCTATCTTATCACGCTTTTTATCCCCAGGGCCTAAAACAAGAGCATACGTTAGCCCTCAATAAATATTTGTTGTGTAAAAGAATATATAAACGTAACTATATATTTAACCTAAATTTATAGAATAAATTAAAATCTGATAATACCCAGAAGTGACTAGAGTGTATTTTTCATATAAGGTAAAACCAGGGCTTGGAATTAGAAATTAAATTCAGTTAAATGTTATATACCTGCCTACTTGAGTCTTCATCATTTAATTTATAAACACCATATCAGTATCTTTATAAGTTCTTATAACTACCACTTCAGGAACCTTAAATTGAACAATGTTTTACATGTAAGATATTGTATCAGTTTTCTTTTGCAGGTGTAACAATTTATCACAAATTTAGCAACTTAACACAAATTTATTATTTTACAACACAGAGGTCAGGGGTATGAAATGTGTCTCAGTGGGCTAAAATCAAGGTGCTGGCAAGACTGTGTTCTTGCCAGGGGAGAATCTCTTTCTTTTTTTTCTAGCTTCTAGCAGATGCCTGCCTTCCTTGTTTCATGATCCCTCCTTCCACCTTTGAAGCTAGCAATGGCAGGTTGAGATTTTCTCAAGTCACATGTCTTTGCTTTCTTCTATTTTTAAAGAGGTAAGTGGTAATCCAAGATAATCTCTCCATCTCAAATTTCTTAATTTTATTATATCTGCACATCTTTTTTCCTTATAAAGTAACATATTCATAGATTCTGGAGATTAGGACTTGGACATTTGGGGGGATTCAGTATTCAGCCTGCTACAGCTAACAATTAGCGTTATTTCCCAATTAACCATATTTTTTAAATAATTTTTTAAAGCCTTAGAAGAAGGTGATATGAAGTCAGATGATTAGGGCACTCAGGAAGCTAAGTGAAGACTAATAGGTGGGCATCTTGGTGCTTAGAAGAATATATGCTCCAATCAAGGGATCAGCAGTGTCTTAGTTTCATCCAAATGTTGCCATGCAGAGATGTGAGTCCAGGGTGGTCAGTTCCCTTTTGCAAGACAATCTGGAAATGCAAATTTATATGTAGAACTCCCTAATTTTTGCCAATGTTGGCAACAAGCTACATGATGTTTTCTAAAATTCTGCAGGCTAAAACATGTCTGTAAGTAGACCCTGACCTCTGAGTCCCCATTGTGCTGCCTAACTTCTAGATGACCAAGAGGAGCCCTCCAGCAAACTGTACAGCTGTCTAGGGAATTATGTTCCGGGTATTAGGAGCAATGTATAAAATGTCTGTCTTTTGTGGCAAGATATTACTTGGAGTTAGTTCATAGTTACATGGGATTTATACATAGGTATTGCTAAAGAGACATTTCATTAAAATTGGTTTGTCTTCATTTACTTACTGAAGAATATTTAATAAGTTACTATTTATTAAGTTCCTCCTCCTGTGAGGCACTGTAGTGAATAAGAAGATAAATCAGACAGGGCCCCCTTCCTCAAGGAACCTGCCATCAAGGGCCTGCCCATTAAAATTTTGACGAGGAATATCGAACTTCAGTGAAAAAAAAGGTCACTGCTTTTGAGGAGAATCAAGTCTTTATTGAAGACTTGAAATAAAGTATATTTAAGTTATGCCTTAAAGGATGGAAGCTAAATACTCCATTCCTTTTTTTCTTGTATTTTGTGTGCGTGCGTGAGTGTGTGTGTGTGTGTGTGTGTAGTTGAACAGTTGTTTCTAGGCTCTTGGTTTCATAAGGACCTCGCTACATAATGTGTCTAGATAATTTACTATGCAATGCAATTTTAAAGGGTGGACTAACAATGAAAAGTGAATGACTGATCAAAGACATTAATCTTAACCCATATTTTCCTTATGAAGCTTTAGGAATGCTTCAGTAGATGGAAAATATAGTGCATTGTCTTAGTATTTGAAACAAAAGTAAAAGTTAGAATAAGTGCTAGTGCAGTGAGAAATGTTAAACGTGATGGGCAAACCAGCTGAACAAACAGGCTGGAAATTTGTTTTATGAAACTCACCTTACAGAATTTCACCCAATAAAACACATGGGTATGCAGTATTAATTTTTTTCTGTGTCTATGTATCATCACAAAAGGCCCTTTTTAATCATATTCTGGGTGCATATTTGGTCCCATTTGAACACAATTTATGAACACTTACTTTCTTATTTGAATTCTACTTTTTGACAAAATGGGCAAGAATCCAAGTAAGGCAGCATGGTTAACTATTATTCTAATACATACAGACGAGAATCTTAATGCAACACAACTCAAATTCGCCAGAACTCAATATACCATGAAATTGTAATCCTTTACTTTATTTGATTGTCCTCAGTATAATTCTATATCCCTTTCAAACTTTTATGTCAAATAAGTACATTTGGAACATAATTAAAAGAAATACGGGTTCTATAACAACAACCACAACAAAATCTCCGATTCCATTTTAATCATAAAAAAACAATTAAGAGTTAGAAAAAAACTATTGTGTTTCTTTGGCCTCTTGATTCCTCATTCTATAAGATTATCCCCAGAAACCTGCACTCTACCACTTTTCCCAGATCAGATGTAGATTTAGCCAGATATGAAGGAATACAAGTCAGAATGGCTTAACCCATTTCAGCTTTGCCAAATAAACATTTAAACCTGGTTTTCTCTCTTACTCTTTCCTAAAACTTCCAAGGCATCTGAGGATGTGTAATCCAGCTAATGTGAGTTTGTTTCTTGGTGAGTTATAGATATGAATTACAGCAAGTGGACTTATCACACAAAGGAAACTTCACTGGCAGCAGATAAGGAGGTCCTAGAGAGTAACTTCCAAAATCATGACCCACTAAGTAAGGGTAAATGGGTTTCTCTTTTTCAGGGATAGGATGAATATTCAGAAAGGGGAGTTTTGTCACTGTATGTAGAGATGAACACAAAAGGTCGCTCATGCATGTACCCTGAGGAAATGGACCTGTACATACATTATAGGTTCATGACATTTCTGTTCCTCTTGGTTTTTTGTTTTCAGGTTTTTTTCAAGGTTCATAATTTATTGTATAAATTGAGTATCACATCATGAGTTGACATTAGCTTCTCCAGGCATGGGAATTTAACAGGCAAAGTGTACAGGTTAAAATCCATTTATGTTGCTTTCACAGCTGGTGTTTTTTTTTTAGACCTTATCTTGAATTATAAGACCGTCAAAGCAGTGCCTCCGTGTGTGGTGGGTACACAATTCATTCTACCTGTGAGAGTGTAAGAGTTGAAATATTTTTTGATACTAGTGAAATGGAATTGCGCATCAGTTTCTAGACCTGCAGGTCTTGCAGTCTTTCTCGTGTTGCAGAAGGCGCCAATGCCACTGCTTGTCTGTACTCCTCTTTGAATGGAGACTTCTGCATTATAATGAGGTAGAGGTAACTGTCTGGTCATTCCGTGGTCCTTCTGCCTCAATATGAGTCAGGGTTGCGCTCAAGCTGGCCTGGGTGGTCTGGGCCTGCATAGCTCTTAGTCTGACTGCTTGCTGCGGGTAGTTTCCATTTCTGTCATGGGATGCTTTGCCTGTGGGTGTTTTGCTTGTGTTAAAAGATAAGCTGGGAAGAAGAACTTGAGGAAAACGTGAGCTAAGTTTGGTGCTTCATGCAAGTGGGCAGCAAAAATAATCAGGTCTTGGGGTCTTGCTGGTGACAAATAGAGTTAAACAAAAATCCTTTGTTGTCATGGTTTGCAAGTTTTGTCTATTGAGGCAGTAATCAATTTAATGTGTATCACTACTATTTCCAATACTATGTTAGTTTCGCTCTGGAAGGTCTTTGTATGTACTGCACCAGATACTG
>NC_081293.1:168274545-168409545 GCF_030435805.1 Mustela lutreola | reverse complement strand
ACATGTACGTCTAAGTCATTCTTGTCACTCTTTCCCCCATTAATATTCTGAAAAAGACAGTGCATTGAAGAGAATAGAATAAGATAGTTCCCTTAAACAGGCACTGTTGACCTTAGGTTGGGGATTTTTCTTTAATTTGCTTTTCTTAAAAATAAAATATTAATCATATTGGAAAAGGCGAGCAGAGTTCCTTTACATTTTTTCAATATATTCCATTTCTAATATTGCATTCATTAAATTAAGTCATTGAACATTTTGAACATTTTTAAGTGCCAAAGGAAGATAGAAATGTAATTTCCAAGGGAAAGTAGATGAGACAGGCTGAGGTACCCTTGTGACAACTTCTATTTCTGCTAACCTCAATGTACACGCCATAAACATCAGTCTTTTGGGATCTTAAATGCCTCCTGATCATTTTGCTATTATAAGTTTTTAATTTCATGATAATGCAGTACTCTAATATAATTTTCAGCTCTTAGCAAAAATTTACTCACAGGATCTTAAAGATATTATGGTTGCTGTTTAAAAGAGTTTATAATTTTTGGTTGGTGTTTGCATTTGTGAGAGATACAACATGAACTAAAATAAATGTTTCACTAAATTTTTAATTCCATCTGCATGTTCAGAACATGCAGAAATATTTAAGTTCATATTATACGTTGGGATACTATTAACTATCACTGTCATATGTAATAACATTATGACTTTCTAATTAAAATCATTTTGCTCTGCAAAAATAATATTATATGCCTGTAATCACCTGGAACGAACCTTTGCCCTTCTATCATTTCAAAAAGAAGGTCACTTAAATGAGAAACTGTGATATGAATTTGGAAAGGATTGCAATGCACAGTGGATTAATGCACTAGCTTTTTCATCTCTGGAGGCCCGCATTAAAAATATGACTTAGGACACTTGTGAAATGAATGACAGTAATGATGAAACCTTGAGTGTGCATTAGTACACATACATATCTTAAAACTGAAAATGCAAGTAATTAGAGATCTGGCCCCAAAATAGCAAAAGTCTGTACATTAAATTAAGTTGTATTTATATCTAAGCATCCCAATATTTTCAGGAAGTATGAACCCCTACACATTATTTTTTTTATTTGAGCTAAATTTGAAATGGTTAAATTAGCATGTAAATCTAGATCCTTAAATAAAAACGATCTTTGGTTTCTCATTTTAATTGTTCATGATTGTACAGGAAATAGTATTTAGCTTAGGCCTAGCTTAGCTAAGTATAAAGTAATTTGCCAATGCATTCAATTTAATAAAAGAGCCAATCAAGAAAATTCTTCTCCAATTCTCTAGTTTTTCAAACATCAGGTAGTTTTATATGAGTTAATTGGAAAATAAAAACCATATTTCATTTTGCCAGGTTAAGCTTAGCCTTTGGGGAAAGTGGAATGAGCAGAATTTAGCAAAACAAACAAGTAAATCCACAGAAATATTTAACCATACAGTTATTGGGCAGGAGGTAGCTACCTTTAGGCCATCATTTGTAAACTCTTGGACAAGTATCTCTACATTTCTGTAACTCTGGTCTTAGAACACGAAACATAAACTGCTGATATAGTGACATGTACCACTTGCATACTCATTTGCTACTATTTGAATTTAATTTCCTACATAGAAATATACTTAACTCCCGAATGATAACAGCTAATGTAATGATGCTGTCTTCTGAAGGAATTATGTTAGCTTTTTTTTTTCCCCCCTGAGGCATGGATCAGGGCTTATTCATCCAAAAAGTATTTATTTAGTAAATAGCATGTGCTAGGCACTGTCCTCAGTACACAAGGTATGTTAGAAAACAAAACAAGAAAAAAAAAGAAAACAAAACAAGGACTACTATACTCATGCAGCTAATATTCCAATGAGCTGAGACAAACAGTAGACAATAACATACTGTGTAAATTATATCATATTTTAAAAGAAAGGAGAAAGTAGATCAAGGAAAAGGCAGTTGTGGGTGTGAGAGTGTGAAGTGTGAGGGCGGGGGGAAGGAATAAATGTTGTCTTATAATCAAAAAGTAAAAAGTGAGGAAGCCAGTCAACTGGGAATCTAGAGTAAAAAAATTCCAGGAGGGTTTGAGCAGAGAAACAACATGATCAGTAAGATTATTTTGTTGAGAAGAGATTGTGGGTACAAGAGCCAACAGATCAGGAAAAGATGCTTTCACTGATCACCAGGGAAGTACAAATTAAGGCCACCATGAGATATCACCTCATACTTACCAGAATGGTTAAAATCAACAACACAAGAAACAACAGTTGTTGCTGAGGATATGGGGAAAGGGAAACCCTCCTGCATTGTTAGTGGGAGTGCAAACAGGTACTACCACTCTGGAAGACAGTATGGAGTTTCCTGAAAAAGTTAAAAATAGAACTACCTTTTGATCCAGCAATTGCACTACTGGGAATTTACCCAAAGAATACAAAAATACTAATTCAAAGGGATACACACACCCCAGTGTTTATAGCAACATTACTTACAATAGCCAGATTATGAAAACAGCCCAGTGTCCACTGATGAATGGATAAAGAAGCAGGGTGTATATACACACACACACATGCATACACACACACACACACACACGTGTGTATATATAGTGGACTGTTACTCAGCCATGAAGAAGAATGAAATCTTGCCTTTAGCAACAATGTGGATGGAACTAGAGAGTATAATACTAAGCAAAATAAGTCAAAGAAAGACAAATATCAAATGATATACGTGGAATTTAAGAAACAAAACAAATGAGCAAAGAGAAAAAAAAGAGAGCGAGTTAAACCAAGAAACAGACTCCTAACTATGGAGAACATAAACTGACGGTTACCAGAGAGGAACTGGGTGGGGGAATGGGTGAAATAGGTGATGGGCAATAAGGTGTGCCCTTGTGACGAGCACCAGGTATAATACGGAGGTGTTGAAACAACTGTAATATGCATCTGGAATGAATATTCCACTGAGTGTTAGCTAACTGGAATTTAAATAAAAACTTGAAAAAGGGTAGTAACCAAGATAAAATTAACATTCCCTTCAGCTTGACTAACCGTTAGATAGATTTCTACCTGGCCATAGGCCCCTTACCTTTCTTACAGCATTTACCTTAGAAAACTTGCAGTTGCAAATTCTTTCTCTGCCCCTTTGGGATATAAATCTTTATCCAGCCCTTTGCCACTTTTACAGTGGAGGACTGTCTTTCTCAAGGCTCTGGGAGCCATCTTTTTGAAATGTAATCAGCAAGAAAGCTTGTGTCCCTATCTCCCAGTGTTTGTGGGAGAGTAGGAGCCTAACTTCGAAAAGTACCAATCAGCTAGCCTAATCACATGGACAACCTCCCTTCTAGTGCTCTTTGCTGCTTTCTACTGTTTCACTCCAGTGGCTAGAAATTCTCCTTTTGTTTCAGTGGAAAAGAGGTTGAGTTCAATCTCTCTTCCATATTGCGGTAGTCTTTTTTTTTTTTTTTTTTTTTTTAAGATTTTATTTATTTATTTGACAGAGAGAGACACAGCAAAAGAGGGAACACAAGCAGGAGGATTAGAAGAGGGAGACGCAGGCTTCCGGCTGAACAGAGAGCCCAGTGCAGGGCTTGATCCCAGGACCCTGGGGTCATGACCAGAGCTGAAGGCAGAGGCTTTAACCCACTGAGCCACCCAGGCACCACCCCCCATTGCAGTAGTCTTGAATAAAGTTTCATTTGTCACTGATAATTCACAGACCTGTACCCCTGACACAAATAATCCATTGTATGTTAATTTTTTAAAAAGTTTTACTTGTCATTTTAAATAATTTTCTAATGCAATTCTTTTATAATTCAAGAAGAAAGCTCTAGAGAGAAAGTAGAACTCTTTTGGAAGCCTGGAATAAGTAATGACTACACTAAGTGAAGTAGAAATGCCAGAGTTCTATGGGAGATGGTAGAGGAAAGAGTCAAAAGGCTTAGGAAAAGGGGCATGTCAGAAGGGGTAGACTTAAGTAAATCTGAAAAACCCACCAGCCAACTATATTCCAAGGAAGAACTTAAAGAACAACCTATTGCTAAAGCAATAAAAAATATGCTTATGGAAGGAGTAATAGAATTACTGAAAGTCTTGGTGGATGGTCTCTAGAGCCCAGGGAGGATAGTGGAGATTATGTTACAGAACGGGGCTTCCTGACAACAGTGGAGATGATAGATATTTAACCACCAAAGGAAGCTGGGGACAATAATTGTAATGTGTAGCAAGGTTGGAGTAGCATCCAGAACCGTGGGACTGGTAAAGAGCACAGTGTTCCTAGGGGCGAGGTTGATGAACAGCCAACAATCATAATACTAAGTTTATATAACTAAAGGAAATCAAGGAAATGTTGCCTTAATAAAAAGGCACAATCTCTTGCGAATTTCCAAACTTGATCCAGATCTCAAATCTGGAATCAGTGACTGAAGAAGCTGGATCTCTTGAGGAAGACATCTGTGACCCTGTGGTGGATGCGTATAGAAATGATTCACTTCTTCCACAAGAGATCTAGCACCATTATTTAGGCCATTGTACACTGGGGAAATGAGAAGATGAGATATTTTGAGAACTGTTGGACAGAGAGTCTGAAGATACCTTGATTTCCAAGGATCTGGACCATTGTAAGCATCCCCTCTGGAATGAGCAAATGTGTAGGTCAGATAAAAATAGAGTCCTGGTGTATGTCTGACTCATAATGGGTCTAATTGATATCTGAGCCCATTCTATGTTTATTTCCTAATTATCCAAATGTATAACTCCAAATGTGTAACTGGGTAGTCGTCAGAACCCTAACATTGGGTCCTTGGCTTATGTATGGGGTGGGGGCTGTTATAGTAGAAAGGCCAGGTGGAAGCTTTTATACCCCCCTCCCCACACCAAAATAGTATGTGAAAATCATATTGCATTCTTGGGGGACTGGCAAAGATTTGTGCTACCTATCAAGACCTAGAGATGTGGTGGTCTAACTCCTCCAATAATCAGATGGTGGCAGATAGTGAAGATGGCTGTAAATTTTGTTGCACCTGCTGTGCTGCATGTGGTATTTTGTAGCACAAGTGCAGCTGCTCTGCTGCAGTATGTGGTATGTTTTTCTAGAATAGATTAATGTAGCTTCAGATAAATAGTCTGCAGTCACTAATTTGGTTAATATATTCTTTTCCATCACCTTCAGGAAAGAGAACCAGAAACAGTTTGCATTTATGTGAGATGGACAGTAGTGCCTGTATTGGTCATTTTGGGCTGTTCTAACAAAATACCATGGACTAGGTAGCTTAAACAGTGGAAATTTATTTTCTCACAGTTGTAGAGGCTGGAAGTCCAAGGTCAGGATACCAGCAGGTTCAATTTCTAGTGACACCTTTCTTACTAGCTTGCAGGGAGCTACCTTCTTACTGTGTTCTCATGGTTTTCCCTCTGTGTGCCTTCCTCTTCTTGTGTCTCTTCTCTTCTTATATGGACATCGGAACTATTTGATTATAGCCCCATCCTTGTCACCTCAATTTAACTTTAATAACTTCTTTAAAGGGTCTATCAACAAATATAGTCACTTTGGAGGTTAGGACTTCAATATGTGGCTTTTGGGGGCACACAATTCACCCTGTAACAGGATAGATACATTTATAGTATTTCTCCCAAGGCTTTGTTAACACTTTCATCCTCTGCTGTAAATTATCCTAAACGGTTCTGAACTATCTCTACATTCTCCAGAGCTTAACAGAGTGTCATATTAGACCTAATGATCAGGAAATGGTGAGAGGGTGATGATCAGGAAATGCTCCAAAGGGTGGGAGACAAACCCTATAAAGGGATCCAACACATCAATGAGATCTTTAGGGTCCATGTTGTGGGGCTTGGCAGGACACTATTATATTTTGCAATTTTCATTCCTAAGAAGGTAGCACAATGCTTGATAGGCTTCTCTAGGTTAAAATTTCATACTCAGGTATATTGTTCCAACCAGTATACAGAGGGTTGCCTTCTTTGAGTGTCCAGAGGAAGAAAGAGGAATCCAGAGGAGGAAATTATTGTACAGTATATCCAGGCTGTGGTGCAAGCATCCCTGCTTCTTGAACCATATGACTTTTGTATTATTGGAAGTATCTGTGGTGGGAGAAATTTCCATGTGGACTTTATGGGAAGCTCCAACAGGAGAATTAAATGTGTAGACTGCAAGGTCTGGAGCAACAATATACCATCTGTATCGAAAAGTGATAAACCATATAAAAAACATCTTCTGGGATGCTAGTGGGTTCTAGTAGAGCAGGAGCACTTAACCATAGGGTTTCAAGTGATCATGCAGTCTGAACTGCCTGGCATCAGCTGGGGTTCTCTCAGACCCACACAGTCATCAGGGCCAGTAGCCTAAGTCTTAAGAGGGATCTTAGGACTTAGTAGCAATCCATTATAAGTTGGAAGGGATATAATTAGAGGTGTGCACAAACACCTCTAATTGTGACGAAAGGATACAAGTAAGCTGAATGAGCCCAGACACCCATATCATCATCGTCTTTATACAAGTGCTTCTTTTTTCAGTTCAAATCTATGACAGCATCGGGGAAGGGTTTTCTTATTACCAGCTGATAGAGGAGAAAAGGCTAAGCTTGGTTCATAAATGTGTGTGCAAACTAAAAAGGGATTGCTGTTCAATTTCAGCCCTACTCACAGGTGGACTGAAATATGATGCTGATCAGAAATCACCACTGAGCAGAGCTTTGGTTAGAGAATTGGGTAACCCAGTTTTGTCATGTTAAAAGAGGAGTAACCTGAGATAAAACAAAAACAAAAACAAAAACATTTGTGTTCTTATGAGCAGAGGCAAATGACTTGGCTGGTTGGTCAGTACCCTAGAAGGAGAAAAAATTGAAAAATTTTGTAACACGGAGGACTAGGAAAGAAACCTGTAGATGGAGCTATGGGAATGTATACAAAGTGTAAAGATTTTAATATTATATGTTAACGCCTTCCAGTAAGTATCTATACATAAGAGGACTAAACAATGAAGTAAACGAAGTTACTTGCCAGTTGATGTTAGCCAGCCATCATCATCATCGATATTCCTTGGTGCAGGCTCAGGCATGGAGTAACCATGGAGAAAGAACTTGGGTCAACATCATAGTATCACAGTCACAAAGGCTGATCTAGTTCCATGTGCTTATGAATGTCCAATCCATTGAAAGTAACAATTTCTAGTACTGAGACCTTCGTATGGTACCTTTACTCAGGAAATCAATACCTTTGTGGCAAGTGATTAACTTGGAACATCTCTATACCCGGAAAAGGGCAAAGTTTATTTAGATTGGAATCGACATACATTCTGGATATAGGTTTGTCTTTTCTAAGTGTCAATTCCTGTTATATAAGGCCTCACAGGGTATTTGAGGCACTAACATGTGATTTTTCATAATATCTCCTTGGACTAAGGGATACACTTAACATTAAAGAATGTGAACAGTGAACCTATAACCATGTGATCCAATCCTCCTTTGTATATAGCCAACCTGATAGAGTGGTGGCACTATGTTTGTAGAGGCAGTTAGGTATTGTCTTATATATGATACTTACAAAGAGGGGCTCCAGCCTACAGAATGTGGTATATCTTCTTTGTCAACAACCATCATATGATATGGTATCTCCAGTACATGGATATAAGACTTCTCTTACACAACAGTCGCAGAGAACAAACGCACATGGGCACCCAGTTGATCCCCTAGGAGATCCTTCTTACACTTTCCTGTCTAATTTTTATGGCAAATGCACAAGTGCAGCTGCCACAGTCTAACTTCACCATGCATACCACCTAAACCAGTAGCAGTAATGGCTGAGAATGAGGAGTACTTAGAATATGCAGTAGGGAAGAAAGAAGAAAGAATTGTTGTAGCCTTGGGACTGTTTTCAGTCATGCACCCTATCCTTCATCCAGCTAGCAGCTGTCTTAAGTTTACCTAGCAAAAAAAGCAACCAGAATCTTAGAGGTAGGGTTTCCAAATGGAGTGAACTCACTACACAAAGCATATGTCTCTGAGTAGTAAAAGGGATAGTACAAGGGGTAGCCTTTAGTTTGATGAATTCTCTGATGGTGTCTGCCAGATCCCTCTTAAGACTTAGGCACTAATTCCTTAAGCTGTGGGGAATATTAACGGCTGGTACCTCCAGGTAGTAACACTGTTGGCTGAAGGAAGCTGTCTTACATAATATTTCACCTGAAGGAAAACCTGTATCCAAAGTCCAAACCATTCCATGTGGGCCACAAAGGCATAGCCCACTTTCAGGTCCACTTAGCATTGCCACCAACTCTAGAGCTTCCTGTAAACTTGACTTTGCTTTTTTCCTGAATCACAGTTAAACTTCTCCTTCTCCCCAATCCCAATCATAATTACACCTTTATAGGTTTCATTTCTGAATCACGTTATAGTAAATTTTCTACACATATTCTCCTCAAAGGCTGTTTCCTTGTGAACCCAACCAAAGACACCATCAATAATTGCGTTCACAAACAAAAAATCATTTAGCTTGGCTTGATTTTGGACTTACTATGAATAGATTCTTACATTTGGCATTCCTTTGTGCCTTGCTTCTTTAATGTTATGTACATTAAAAATTTCTAATCTGTTAATTCAGGTTCATCAATTTTGATACATAGTTTATTCATTTTCACTACTGTATAGTATCCAAGACATGCATATACTATAATTTATTCTTTCAACTATTGATGAACATTTGATTGTTTCCATTTTTATTTCAATATTGTAAATAATGAAACTAAACACATTCTTATAACTTCTTCTTGGTGTACATAAAAGTCTCTGTAGAATGTTAACTCTCAATTTGCTTGAAGAGCAGCAATAGTCTTGGATTTGAATTGATAAACAGACTATGAAACCCAGTAGGTTTCATCCTGAGGCAAATGTATGTAGCTTTTAGAAAGGATAAGAGTAGTCAGTAAAACATATATAACAACAGCATACAGGGGTCACTTGACTTCTAGAAGTTGCTTTCCATGCCACTGACACTTTGTATTAAGGGAACACATAGTCAGAGAAGATGAGGCTGAATGTTTGTGAACCATCTGAGGTAATGTTTGTCATCAGATTTAGATTCCCATCAGCTTTTATACCCTGATAGTCATGTAACCCCCTAAGGCATAGTGTTACTAGTTTCCATCCTTTTGTGCAACTGCGCGTCAGTCATCCAGTGAACATTCTTGATGATCATGTGCTTGGCTCAGTACATAGCAACCTCACTATCATTTACCTTAGACTTTGTACACTTTTATATACTCCTTGTGTTAGTTTTGCAAGGGATTTGAGTCAGGGTCAGAATCTCCCTATCCCTGATGCTGAAGGAAAGATTACGGTCCAGCTTCTCATACTGTCCTTCCAAGTGCATCCTTAAGAGTAAAATTACCACGTCATGCATTATGTGCATGTTTGTTTTTACAGGTGCTACCAAAGTTTCCCAAAGTGAATGTACCAATTTGCATTTTTACCAGCGGTGGCTGAGACATTTTTTGCTTTACATCTTTGTCACCTCCAGGATCATCAAAATTCTTCATGTTTCCAGTTCAATCATTATAGAATAGTGTCTCATTATACTTTGGATTTTCATTTATTACTTATCAATAATGAAGTTGGACATCTTTTCATATGTTGGTTTACCACTCTTTTTTCTCAATATGAAATGCCTATTCATATTTTTCCCATTTTTCTACATAATTATTTATTAATTTTAGTTTTTATATCATATGAACACTAATCCTTTGTTAGTGTGTAATGAAGATAAAGGCAATTGGTTTATCATGTACAACACACTTATACATATACACACAGTTATCACTGTAGAATTTTGTGAGTAGACATCCTTTTGCCACCAATCTGTGATGGTTATTTTATGCTCTGCCATATGTTAAGTTTAATAGATTGTGAAGTTGCTGATGGAGTTTGAGATATCATATGATTTTATTTTCTAATCTGTTAGAGACTCACATTTTAAAAAATTTTCCAGTATTAAACCAGATTTACATAGTTTGAATTGAAATTAAATTGGTTATGTTATATTTTTGTACATTACTTAATTAATTGATGGTATTTATTGAGGAATTTTGCACCTGTGTTCATAAGGGTGCTAGGCCAGTAGCTTTATTAATTTACATTATCCTTGATTAATTTGGCCATCTAGATAATGATAAGTTTTGTAAAGAGAGATTGTTCCACCCTGAATGGCAGATATAATAATAAAGGAGAAACACAAAGTTCAAAGCTAGACACTATCCAACTTCTGGGTCTTACTACAAATCTACAGTAGTCAAAACAATGTAGGATTGGTAAAGAAATAGACAAATAGATCAATAGAACAGAATAGAACATCCAGAAATAGACCCATATCAATATAGTCAACTTATCTTTGACAAAGGAGCAGAAACAATACAATAGGGCAAAGATAGCTGTAGCGAAACAAGTAAATATCCAAATGCAAAAAGATGAATCTAGAGACATACCCTAATACCCCTCCCCAAAATTAACTCAACATGGATCACAGAACTAAATGTAAAATGTAAAACTATAAAACTTCTATAAGATAATATTGAATAAAATCTTGACTATGGGTATGGCAGTGACTTTTTCGATACACATAAAGGCATGAGCCATGAAAGAAAGAATGATAAACTGGACTTTATTAAAATTAAAAGCTTCTTCTCTGCAAAAGAGTGAGAAGACAAGCTATAGACTGTGAGCACAGATGCGCATGACTATACATGGCACCATCCCACCACCTCGCTGAGATAGGTGGAACAAAAAGTTGCGGCATTTTCCTGCCACCTTGCTGAAGCCAGAGAGTATGGATGGTTGCAGCACGCCCAGCTTTCTGGCTGGATCAGGCAAGTACAAATGGTCATGGAATTCTCCTGCTCACTAAGCTAAAGTTGGCAAGTTCAGACAGTTGTAACACCGTGTCTCTTCCTGGTTAGGGCTGGAAACACAAGTGGTCATAGTATTCTCCTACTGCCAGCCTAAAATAGATGCTAAATGAGATTTCTCTCCATGGAACACTGACAGATTTTGGAGCCCTCTACAATGGGACATGCCAAGAACAAAAAAGACAATTTAGACAATCACAAAGGTTTAAGAGAGAACTGAGAGCTAAGTCATGATTGAACCAGGTTTATCACCTACCCAAGGCCACTCCTTCAAGACTGAGAGAGGTAGTTGCTTTACCTAATACATAAAAACACACACAGAGAATCAAATAAAATGAGGATACAGAGGAATGTATTCCAAATGGGAGAACTTAGACAGAGCCCTGGAAAAAGACCTTCATGGAAAAATGTAAGTAATCTACCTGATAAAGAATTTCAAGTAATGACCATAAAGACGCTTCTTGAATCTGGGAGAAGAATGTATGAACACTGTGAGAACTTTAACAAAGAGATGGAAAATATAATAAAATACCGAACTTAAGGCAGAGAGCTGAAGAATATAACTGAATTGAAAAAAATACATTAATGAGGTTCAACGCAGACTAGATAAAGCAGTAGAACAGATCAGTGAGCTGGAAAACAAAGCAATGGAACTCACCCAGACAGAACGACAAAAAGAAAAGAGAATTTTTAAAAATGAAGATAACTTAAAGGACCAGTGAGACAACCTTAGTGGAATAGCATCCACATTAGGTGTCCCAGAAGGAGAAAAGATAGAGAAAGGGTCAAAAAACTTACTCGAAGAAATAATGTTTGAGAGCATCCTTAACCTAGAGAAGGAAGCAAATATCCATATTCAGGAAGTCCAGAGAGTCCCAAATAAGAGGAACCCAAAGAGATCCACACCTAGACACATTATAATTAAAATGTCAAAAATTAATGATAAAGAGTGAATCTTAAAAACAGCAAGAAAAACCAATTGTTATATATAAGAGAACCCTCATAAGGCTATCAACAGATTTCTTAATAGAAACTTTGGAGCTCAGAAGGGAGTGGCATGACATATTCAAAATGCTGAAAGGAAGAAGCTTCTAACCAAGGAAAACTCTGCTTGACAGGGTTATCATTCAGAATGGAAGGAAAGAGAGATTTCCAGATAAGCAAAACATAAAGCAGTTTACCCCTAATAAACAGGCCTTACAAGAATTTTTAAAGGGACTTCTTTAAGATAAAGAGAAATGGCACTACTTAATAACATGAAAATATATGAAAGTAAAAATCTCACTTGTAAATATATAGTAAAGCTAGTGGATTAATCTGAAGAAAACTACTAAAAAGGTTAACAGACAAAAGTAGTAAAATTAACTAAAACCACAATAATTAATTAAGGGATACATAAAAGTTGTGAAATATGACATCTGAAACAAAACCTGTAGGTTTAGTAAAAATGTAGCTCTTATTTAAATTGCTATCAACTTAGACTGTTATATACATATATACATACACATATATAGATATACATATATACATATATATGTAGATATTTATATATCTACATATATACATATATATATATATACATATAATGACATATGTGAACTTCTCAGTAATCACAAAGCAAAAACTTAAATACACAAAAGAAAATAACAAAGGAATCTAAACATAACACTAAAGAAAGTCATCAAACCATAGGGAAGAGAGAGAAGACAGGAACAGAGATGAACTACAAAAAGTCATTTCCTTTAAATGTAAAAAGTAAACATATAGGTATAACTACACAACCTCAGGGAAAAATACTACACTGGGATAATATTTTCCTTTCAAATTGACATAAATGAAAAAGCTGGATATACTATGGGTAAATGCTGTTATACATTGCTGACAGAAATTAAAATTTTTACAACCTTTTGGAGGGCAATTCGTTAAATTGCATTTACTCTCTGAGCCACAAATCCCACGTCTAGGAATTTACCCTGAAGATACTCTTCTAGCAATATGAAAATACAAGTACAGTAGTGTTTTCATTGTGACATTGCTTATAATGGCAAAATATTTGAAATGATTTAAATGCTCTATAAGGAAGAGGAGTTGAATAAATTATGTTTTGTGTACACAATGCAGCACTTTGCAGCTGTGAGAGATACTTCTGTGAACTAAAATGGAATCATTTGCAGGATGTATTATTAAGTGAAAGAAAGTGCAAAAGCATATTTATATTATGTGCTACAGGTTGCGTTTTGTCCTCCCCAAATTCATATGTGGACGCCCTAACCCCCAGTATTTCAGAATGTGACTTTATTTGGAAGCAGGGTCATTGAAGATGTATTTATTGAAATGAAGTAATGCTAAAGTTGAATGGGTCCCTAATCCAATATGACTGCATCCTTAAAAAATAGGGAAATTTAGACAGACATGCACACAGAAAAAAATACCGTGCAAAGATTGGAATTATACTGCCACAAGCCAAGGAACTACCACAAGCTGTGAGAAACCTGGAATGCGTCTTTTCCTAGTGCCTTCAGAGGGAGTATAGTCCTGCCAATGCTCTGACCTTAGACTGTTAATGTCATGAATTTTGAGATGACAGTAAGTTTCTGTTATTTAATCCCCCTCCAAAAAATAAAAAAGAAAGAAAGAAAAGAAAATTCCTCCTCATTTATTCTTCAAATGTCTACTTGTGGTAACCAGTTTTATTTCAGTTCTCAGTGGCGTAGAAACAAATAAAACATTTACATCTAACCAAAGAAATGTCGGCACATACATTTCAAGCAACAGAGGGAATACTGAATGGAGACTCTACTTACAAACTGCATGCCTCTGGTTTTTGTCCATGCCCTTTACAGCCAGTTGATTTATCAGTCAACAAAATATTATATGTCCAAACTGATGGTTTGAAATTATTTTTGAAAGAGAAACACTGAAGATTTTTGATGCATGAGAATGTAAATGTGTTGTGAAAGAAATTATGTTAGTAGCTTACAGATAGACATTCTTAGCTATGCATGTATCACTTCATTTGCATTTCTTTCATTATTTATATGAGAAGAATGTGTAATAAAGTTCTAAAAAAGACTAGATATGTTACATAGTATAATTTCTAGATTTCTAGAAGATGGCAAAGCCAGTGCATATTGGGACTGAATTTTTTCTTTAGATATATTTTCTAGAAGAAAAATATTTTTGAAAAATCTTAATTGGGTACATTAGTGATTGAGTTAATGCTTATGTCTAGTAAAATCATATCACAGGACTTAGAAAATCTCTATCTATATATAAATGAGAGAGGTTAATCTGTCATCAAGTTTCCATTGAAGTGTTATGCAATGGATATATGACAACCAGAGCAATTATTTTTCATTGGCTTTCCGTTTTTGTGTTAAAACTTTTAATTTGCATGATAATTTTGAAAAGCTCATTTTTAGCCTTCTGATTTACCACTGATAATGGGTCAAAATTCAATTCTATTATTACAAGCATTCATTATTTTTAAAAAAATTTTTAAAGCATTTATTTGAGAGAGAGGAAGAGAGAGTGTGTGTGTGCATGAGCAGGGGGAGGGGCAGAAGGAGAAGGACCCAGAGAAGCAGACTCTTGGCTGAGCTGGGAGCCAGAGGCAGGGCTTGTTCCCAGGACCCTGGCATCATGACCTAAGCCAAAGGCAGGTGCTTAACAGACTGAGCAACCTAGGTACCCCAACATTCACTATTTTTAATAAGAAATAGTATGAAGCAGTGATCAGAGTATAACCGGTGGGAGTATGGGAGAGGATGGACACCATGTATAGTGAATTAGCATGAAATGATTATGCATAGAAGAGTGTCATTAATAAAAGTCTGTTCATCCATTTTACATATTTATCGCAGACCTGCTAAAACCCAGGTATTGTGCTAGGTATGGGGTTTAGCTCTAGTATAGAGCTAAAACAAGCGTAGTTTTTGCTGTCATGTAGCTTAGAACCTAATGGAGGATGATTATTTGGACTATTATACAAATGCAAAATTACAGACAGAGGAGCTTTGAAGGACACAGGAAGGAGACTATTGAAGTATTTAACAAAGAAATCTGACCTGGACCTTAGGGTCAGGGAACATTTTCATGAGAACATTAAGCTTGAGCTAAGGTATGAATAGAAATATACAAGAGGAAATTTATTGGGTAGAGGAGAGAACCTTCAAGAAGAGAAAAAAAGCACAAGGACAGAACCTGTGATGTACAAGACTCTGATGGAAAGAAAGCTTTTTAATGCTAGAACCAGGCAGGCAACAAGGAAAGTATCCCAAGATAAGGCTTGAGAGATAGGCAGGAACCATACCACAAGGGCCTTGTGGCCCTTGTGAAGGATTTTAGCATTTATCTTAAGACCACTAGAAAGCCAGTGAAGACTTTTACTATATCTTCACGGAATAAGTTAGTGTATAGGCCACACTGCTGTAACAACAAACCCAAAAGCCTAGCTCACTTATTCAAATGAGATTGAAGTTTTTTCCTCTCATCTATGATAGTCCAGGGAGTTAAGGGAATAAAAAGCTTTGTTCTAGGGAGTCATCCATTGACCAAAGCTGGTGAGGCACTCTGCCATCCTCATCATATTGCTTTCTTAGTTCCTCCAGATTCCTATTTCCAATAAGTAGGAATGGAGAATAAAAGTTAAGGACAGGGGCACCTGGGTGGCTCAGTGGATTTAAGCCTCTGCCTTCAGCTCAGGTAATGATCCCAGGATCCTGGGATTGAACCCGGCATCGTGCTCTCAGCTCAGTGGGGAGCCTGCTTTTTCCTCTCTCTGCCTGACTCTCTGCTTACTTGTGATTTCTTTCTCTGTCCAATAAATAAATAAAATCTTTTAAAAAAGCATGTCTTAAAAAAAAATTAAGAGCAAAGGTCTTTGTCTTTACTGGGATGCACGTAATACTTCCACTCACATTCTGTTGGCCTGAACTAAGTCACATGGGTAAAATATTAGTTTTCCACAAAGATTGTTTTCCTTTCAAACTATTTAATGGCTGTTATATAGGCACTTACCTAAAGACAGCTAGAAGCAAGGAGGATATAATAAGCACTTTAAAAATGTTCTGAAGTACATTTTAAAAATGGATGACATAAATGTGAGTTAATCAGAAAACATAGCAATAGTCAGGTGTTGACAAGTCCCAATAATATACAGTACCTTTTCTGAAGAAAACCTTCACTGTCAAGTGTGATTTGACTAAGGTTCAGTTATCATCTTTTACACACAATTTAGAAAAAGTGTGCATCTAAAACTGACATATCGATGAAGCCTTGGCATAAAGATAGTTATCAACAAGACAGCTACCAAACAGGACTTGGGGTGGGACTGGAAAAAAGAGTTCAAGTTTCTTATTAGTTTGACTGAATAATATCTTGGTTCCAGTGAAAACAGATTCGGTAGAAAAGATAATGAGTTTAACTCACTCACCAAATTCAACAAACAATTCCTAAGTCTCAGTGAATTGCTGAAAATACAAAGATGAAAAAGATACAGTCTCTGGAATGGTAGCTGTATAATTGTGATGGTGGGTAATTGTAATACAATATATTCATGATACAGTGACTGTAGTAAAAGAGAATGATAAACTGTATTGAATGGGAAACTTATTATTGTAAAAAAGATAATATGGTTAATTTGAGTCAAGAAATATGAATTCCAACTTGTCCTATTGACAGAAAGCATTCATCCAGAGGGAATTGCATATGTTAATCTGTGAAGTTCAGAGGTATAAGCATCACTGGCAGATATTTATTGCATGTATAGTATGGACCAGGAACTCTTTTACTTCTCTGGATATATAATACCCATAATACAGTTAAAAAAAATCTTCATGGAGCTTATGAGATAGTGGAGGAGAAACAGAATAAACTAATAAAATAGTATGTCAGTTGAGAAATGCTATGGAGAAAAGAGAAAACATGAAAAGGAATGAGAAAGTACTACATGCTATATATTGGAGAAGAAAATGATGGCATTTTTAATAGGTATTTGGATGGAATAAATATAATGGATAAGGTAATGTTAGAGTAGATACTGAAGGAAGGGAAGAAGCAAGACATAAACATTGGGGTGTGTGTGTGTGAGTGTGTGTGTGTGTGTGTGTGTGTGTATGTGTGTATGTGTGTGTGGTGGTGGTGGTGGGAGGGGTTCCTAGGAGGAAATAACATTAAGTACAAAGTCTCTGAGGCAGAATGGTTTCTAGTCCGTTCAAGGAATAACAAAAAGTTTCACTGAAGTGGAATGAACAAGGATGAAAATGGAAAAAGTGAGGAAAGCAGGCCAGCAGGAATCATATCATGTAGGGCCTTATAAGTCATTGTTCAAACTTTCCCTTTTACTCTGAGCGACAGTTTAGTTTGGGATTGAAAAGGATCTCCCTGGCTTCTGTCATGAGAATAGATGGTAGAGAGACCAGTACAGAAGCAAAGAATCCAGTTATGAGTCCACTAGGCCAATCCAAAATGGACTGTTTGATAAACTGTACATTGATTTGCATAAGTGGTCGTGGGAGATGAGCTTAGGCAGGTAGCTTGAGGCCAAATAATGATGGTTCTTGTATGTATATGCCATGGAAAAGATTTGGATTTGGTCTCTTACAATGAAGCACTATTCATGGATTTTAAAAAAGAAAATAGTTTGATCATCTGGCATCAGACACAAATTAATCAAATTTATGGACTATCATCTATGCTCAGTTTCTCTTTTCCCCTTTGTATGAGACCCATTTGCATATCTGCTTTCTTTATTCACCAAGAAACAGCTGTCAACAGATCATGGCCTCACATCTCACAGTTTTAAAATTAGAGCAACTTGACTTCTATCTCTTACAAATTACAAAGAAATTATTGGATTTGAATCCGATTGGTCTTGCACCAAAGGATGTGCCTTCCAATGGGAGGGCAACCTCAACTAAAAACACATGTGAGAAGTTCTGCTTTTCCCAAAGATGTAGCAAGTTTGAAAGAATATCATAACTACCCTGACTAGTGAGAAAAAATATATACCAATAATTTGGTATGTATACCAAATATAACATTTTTTTTAACCCATTAGAGATCTGACTGATAAGGAAACTGAGTAACCTGAAATCCAAGGAGGAATATGCTCGTCTAGGAAGAGAGGGATGTACACATGGTCTCACCTTTGCCAGAGTCCTGGAAGAGTTGTGCTGACTGCAATGCAAATAGTTAAGAAGAAATCAGCTAAACTACCCCCTTTTTTAAGGTTTTATTTATTTATTTGAGAGAGAAAGACAGGTAGTGACAGACAGCACAAGAGTGGTGGAGGGGGAGAAGCAGGCTTCCTGCTGAGCATGGAGCCCAACACGGGGCTCTTTCTCAGGACCCTGGGATCATGACCTGAGCCAAAGGCAGATGCTTAGCCCCCAAGCTGCCCCCAGATCAGCTAAATTCTTAAAAAGTTTCTGAAGACTGAGTAGAGGCTGGTTCGACAGTCTAGAACCCTTGGGAGTCCTGGACACAAGGCACTCTGGCACACAACTTAAGACTCTTTTTCTTGACCTCCACTGGGAAGGATTAGGGGGCAGGACCAGACACTAGCAAAGGTCCCCTCAGTATTGCAGCCTGAGAATGGATGATCTGCTCCTGCAGAAAAAGAACAAAACCCCTCCCCACTAGAGAAAGAGGAAGAAGGAGGTGAAAGAGGAAGAGGAGGAGGAGGGGGCAAAGGAGAAGGGGAAAGAAAGACGAGAAAGAGCAGCACAAATCCTTGATAAAACAGTGACTAAGAATTTTCCCCCCAAAATGAAAGACATCAAACCACATACCTGAAAAGTCTAAGTACCTCTAGCAGGATAACTATGATCACATGCACACACACACATACATACACACATCTTTTTAGCACATCATATTCAAACTGCTGAAAACAAGATAGAAGGAAAATTATGAAGGCTGACAGTAAAAATGACAGTGTATACACAGAGAAATATTTTTCTTGTCAGAAAATGCAAGCTGGAAGAACAGTGGAGTGACATTATTTTTTAGGTACTGAAAGCTTAAAAAGTCAACCTTGAATTCTACAGTTGGTGAAAATTTATTTCAAAGTAAAAGCTAAATAAAGATTCAGATGTCAGACATTGTCACACTGGATTAAAAAGCAAGATCCAGCTATTTGCTGTCTACAAAACATAGTTTTGTTTCAGATACAAATAGGTTGAAAGTAAAAGGATGGGAAAGATATACTATGTACACAATAACTGCAAGAAGAGTTGGAATGGCCATACTAGTATCTGATAAAAGAGACTTTAATACAGAGGATATTATTGGAGACAAAGATGAGTGTTTCATACTGATAAAAATGTCAATGTATCGGGGCGCCTGGGTGGCTCAGTGGGTTAAGCCACTGCCTTCGGCTCAGGTCATGATCTCAGGGTCCTGGGATCGAGCCCTGCATCGGACTCTCTGCTCAGCAGGGAGCCTGCTTCCTCCTCTCTCTCTGCCTGCCTCTCTGCCTGCTTGTGATCGCTCTGTCAAATAAATAAATAAAATTAAAAAAAAGTCAATGTATCAATAAGATAACAATCATAAATGTATCTCCTATAAAAGAGTGGTAAAATATATGAGACAAGAACTTAGGTATAAAGGACAAATAAGTAATAATTAACAAAGTTGGTGAGTTTAATCCTTCTCAGGAGTTGATAACAAGACTAAAGAGAAAATTAGAATACAGAGTATTAAATAACACTATCAATAACTTGATAGAAAACTTCACCTCATGCATGGTCCATTAAAAAAAATTAAAAAATTATATACTTTGGATTTCATCAAAATTTAAAACCTTTGCCTTTTAAAGATGGTCATTAATAAAAGAAAAGACTGAGAGAAATATTGGCAAATTGTATATTTGATGAGTATTTGCATCCAGAATATATGAATTTTGGGACTTAATAATAAAAACACAAACAACCCAACAGAAAGAGGACAAAAGATACAAATTGACACCAAAGATAATATATGAATGGTGACTAAGCACATGAAAAGATACTCAACATCTATTTAATAAGGAAATGGAAATTAAAATGTGGTAAGATATGTACCCACTCAAATGGCTGTCATTAAAAAAAAAAACAGTATTAAAAAAACAATATTAAGTATGTTGAAGATACAGAGAAACTGGAATTCTAGTACATTATTAGTAGGAAAGTAAAATGTTACTCTAAAAAGAGTTTGGCAATTCCTACGGTTAAACATGAAGTTATCATAGGACCAAACAATTCCTAGGTATATACTCAAGAGGAAGGAAGGAAGGAAAACAGAAGTCTATACACAAAGATCATATGTGTACATTTGTAGCAGTTTTTTTTCTTTTTAGACATAAACTGGAAATAATCTAAATAAACCTCTTTAGTGAATGGCTGAACAAATTGTGGTATGTCCCTACAATAACATACCACTCAGCAATAAAAGGAAAGAACTAGTGATAGATGCAGCAACGTAGATAATCTTCAATCATACTATGCAAAGGGGAAAAGGCCAGAATGAAATGACAGCGTATTTGTATGATTACATTTATATCAGATTTATTAGAAAAGGCAAAATTGGGGCACCTGGGTGGCTCAGTGGTTAAAGCCTCTGCCTTCGGCTCAGGTCACGATCCCAGGGTCCTGGGATCAAGCCCCATATCGGGCTCTCTGCTTGGCGGGGGCCTGCTTCCTCCTCTCTCTCTGCCTGCTTCTCTGTGATCTCCGTCTGTTAAATAAATAGATAGAATCTTAAGAAAAGAAAAGAAAAGGCAAAGTTACAGATACAGAATACAGATTAGTGGTTTACTGGAAATGGGTGTCTGAAGGGGATAGTGACAAAAGTTGGTTATGTGAAGGAACATTTTGGACAGAGGAAGTGTTCTAAAACTGGATTGTGGTTATGGTTGATGACTATATAAAGTTACTGACATTTATTGAACTCTATATTTAAAATGAATTTTATAGTACATTAATTATATCTCAAGAAAACTATTTTAAAAAGAAAGAAAAAAACCCTCTTGATGAGGAACTATCTACTTTTACTTAACATTGTCTTGTCTCCTCTCTGACTAGGTGAGGTATCCTCTTAGATACATTTCTGTGTTGGAGATGGATGTGGAAGAGGTTAACCATCTCTCTCCTACGTATCTCCCTTTTTTTGACCAAAAGGGGAGAAAACCAAAAAAATAAGCTAATACATGGACTAACCCAGATGTTACATTTAGAAGGTAAAGTCTTTGATCAGCATATATTCTGCTACCTTTCTGTAGACACAATATCTGTTTTTCACTGAACAATGATCATTTTGAGAAGATGAACTGTTTCCAGCTGTCAATGAGAAAGTCATCTGAAGTTAAATAGCTGCTCCTAATCAAAATAAGAAAGCTCAGGTTTTTCAGAAATGTATGTCAATATATACTCATAACATAGGTAGAAATCAAATGGGTTTGTGAATGAAATCACAGTTAGTGACACATTAATGCTGATAGTTTTTGTCTCTTTAATGCTGATAGTTTTGCTCAGATATTTGAGACTTGACAGTAGAATGAAAATTGTCCTGTAAAAGTTTTTTAATCACATGCTTATTGTATTTAACCACTATACAAGTGAAAGGGCACACAAGTGTGAAAATATGATATGAAATTGATAACCAAAAGGTAATCCAGTTAGGACAGAGAACAGGCTTATATCGGGGACTAACAGAAGAGTAGGCTATAAAAGTCTTAGGTCCAAGTAATTAAAAAGGTTTGAATTCTAGGATTTTATTTATTAGCTACAGCCTATTTTTAATATCAGAGTTACAAAATGAAAGCAGTATTTTATGATAAACAATATTGTTGTGTAAGAGAACTGCAGTGGTTAGATAGTGGAAGAATGAAGCATGAGGCTATTACTATCATTACCATAAAACCAAGCATGAGGTAGTAACTATGATAGTGGCATTGGTCATGAAAAAGAGCACTAAATACAGCTATCGGTTTAGGGGAATTTCCTATGTACCAGACACTGTGTTAAAATATTGCCTTTATTATTTCATTTTATCTTCTCAGAAGTTTCATCAGGCAAATAACAATCCCAGGACACTCTGTGTGTTGTTTTGGAATCTGTGGTTTAGACAGATGGAAAATTTTCTTAATTTTTTTTAGTTGGAAAATAGTAGAATAAAGGTACCATATGAAGGCTTTCTTCCTAATTACATAATAACTATTTGATAATGTATATTGGACTGAGAAAACACAGTTTAGAAATTCTTATAAGGATTATTTGTTAGTTCTAGATTTTGGTTGCTAATTTGGGAGTCAGGAGATACCTCACTGAGAACAGTGGACCCAGGTAGCAGCACAAGAATTCTGAGATTCTGGGGGCACCTGGGTGGCTCAGTGGATAAAGGCCTCTGCCTTCAGCTCAGGTCACGATCCCAGGGTCCTGGGATCGAGCCCCACATTGGGCTCTCTGCTCAGCAGGGAGCCTGCTTCCCTCTTTCTCTCTGCCTGCCTTTCTGCCTGCCTCTCTGCCTACTTGTGATCTCTGTCTGTCAAATAAATAAATAAAATCTTTAAAAAAAAAAAAAGAATTCTGAGATTCTGTCTAACCATAACAAAGTGCTGACAACAGGGTTGTTTGGCAGTTGTATGGAGTGTGTTCAGTGTAACTGTCAAACTCCTTCCGTGTTAATTGTGTATTTCCATTTATTTTTATATAAATTACACAAAAATGAATCAAATGCCAAGAAATGACTTTGTACCACAGAGGCATAGCTCAAATTTTAGTTTCTATCACATTAAAGGCTTTAAGTACAGAAAATATTACACTAAGATGAGCCTTGCGAACAGGCTGAGATCCCAAAGCACTGAACCAGTCAGTTTCCTCCAAACTGACTTAGAATTTTGAGTTGGCATTAGGTAAGGTTTAAACCTGGATGTTATTTAAAATTTTGTCCACTTTTGACATAACATTAGTTAAAACAAAGTAAACCAATGATAATTCTTCACCAAGAATTACCTCAAACTGTCAAATATTAAAAATATTCTTTTATAATTAAATTAATGGAAGGGTCTACATGATAAAAGCATACTTGAAAATATAAATTAAAATTACACCCAGATATTTTATTTCTTAAAAGTGGTTACCAATAACGTCTGTGGTCTTTAAGACACAACTGATTAGTTCTCATTAGTGGATTTAAGGGCATGCAGAAAATGTACATCCCAGGAACTCATCAGTCAGCTCGGTTACATGATCAGGAGACTCATTTAATTAATAATCCCACTTCATATTCATATAGCATTTTATAAATCTGATATCTTTAAATTTGGCAGACATGCTTTATCTGCAACAAAGAAAACAATTAGAATCAAGAATAAGATTTAATATGTGTTGCTTTAATATATGAGACCAAAGACACCCGTCACTTTTTTCAGAAGAAAGGAAATGTGATTACCGAGCTTAAGTATGCTGTATATTAAATGAGAATTCTGATCATAAAGAAAGGTACTATCTACTCAAAAGTATAATTTCTGTACTTTGGAAATCATCTCAGCAAGAATTATCTTCCCCTATCAAATTGTAGCACTTGTCAAAATCAACTGTAAAGCATCTCAAGTGCTCTTCTGAATCAACAAAACAGATGTATAGCAATGCGAGGTTGCAGGGAGAAGGGAATAACAGCGAACTGGATGCCCATCAGTGCCCTTAATCTCTTGAACTCACACTTAACACAGTAGACATGGCAGATCTTTGGGACACTACTCATAAGAGGGAAATACAAGGCTGATTCTTAATAATATGTAAAAATATGTATAAATTATTTTCTTACTGCTTTGCTGCTAGACTTTCATCCTTTCTTTATGTTCCTAAATAGACTATAGACATGTAGCATGGCATTTTTTTTTTTTTTTGTCTACTAGTAATTATAAGAAATTTTCTTAGGATGAAGTTTCAGAAATTGGAAGATAAGGCTGTGGAAGAGAAAAAGGAAGTAATTATTTTATCACAGGTAAAATTATGCCTTAATCAAAGTCTTTCTTTGCCTTACTGATCAGCAGCTCTTCGTTTTTGCTTCATGATATACTGAGGTATAAAAGAACTAGAGGCTCTGGAGTCAGACTCTGAGGCTTAAGCTCCAGCTCTGTACTCTTTTGGGTGAGCTTGGGCAAGATAGTTAACCTCTCTCTGCCTTATGTGTAAAATGGACATAATAACAATACCTCCTGCATGAAGTTGTATTGAGGTTTCCATGAGATGATTCTGGTAAGGCCCTGAAAATACTGTGTGGTACTTAGTACTCAAATGTGATTCTTAAAGTTTTGTCTCTTAACCTTGTTTCCATTAATATTCAGATGCTGTGGTTTTCTTTTTGTCGAATGATAGTGATCTAATAATACCTCACAATGTATCTAGTGTGCTCTAAGAAACTACTATGAACCTGAGTCTTGAAGATAGATTATGTTTATAATTTATATGCATATTTTAATAGATAACAATGAAATGATCTTAGTAGGCTAGGTAAATTTATTTATTTATTTATTTGTTTTTAAAGATTTTATTACTTATTTGACAGAGAGAGACACAGCGAGAGAGGGAATACAAGCAGGGGGAGTAGGAGAGGGAGAAGCAGGCTTCCTGGCAAGCAGGGAGCCCGATATGGGACTCGATCCCAGGAAGCTGGGATCATGACCCAAGCCAAAGGCAGAGGCTTAACCCACTGAGTCAGCCAGTCACCCCTAGATATTTATTTTTTTTTCTAAAGAATTTCATCCACGTACAGAGTAGACATTGTTGGTTGATATAGATGTAAGTCATATGGCTGATGTTATGATTTTTGTGGGCCCATCATATGCACACTTAACTTTATGTTGACTTTTGAACCTATTGCTGTGTAAGATGCATTATCATGAGACCAGTTACTAGTGGAACGAGGGTGGGATTTTCTTGGGGCCACTGCAGATAACAACACTTTGAAAGTAGTTGGATTCCACTGACCATCTGTTCCCTTTCTCGGAAGATTTTAGTGAGGATGAGGGAAGGACAGAGTGGGAGGTACATCCATAGCTCTCCTAAGAAACTTGTCTTTGAAAAATCTGCCATTCAGAAGAGAGGAAACAAAAATAAGGTATCACCTGTGAACCATACCCCTTTACTATTATATGACTGTTCCTTCTCTGCATCACACAATCCTACTCAACATGTATAGCCTAAATAAATACTTTCTTTTCTATGATATCTTTTCCAATTCCCACAGACAGATCTAGTTTTTCCTTCCTAGGGTTTTCAGAGAGCTTTGTGATGGTTCTGTTAGATCCTTTAAATTGCATCATGATTTGTCTTATCTCTCTTTCCATAAAATTATTAGCTTCTCCAGGAAAACAAGTACTATGACTAATATTTAGCATAATGTCTGATACATATTAATCATTTAGTAAATGTATACTATATGAATAAGTGAGCATGTTCCCTGATTTTCTTACCATTCTTAAGATAGAATATCTCTCATAAATTATGTTATGGACTGAGTATTTGTGCCCCCGCCTCCCCAAAAAATTGATATGTGAGAGTTCTAACCTCCAGTGTAGCTGTGTTTAGAGTAAGGAAATATGGTCAAATGAGGATCACAAGGGTGACACCTTGATCCAAAAGGATTCCAATAGTTCTTATAAGAAGAAACACCAGAGGGAGCTCACACTCACACTCATTTTCTCTCCATCTGTCTCTACCCCTCTGCCTTTCCCTCTCTGTTTCTTTCTCTCTTCCCTACTTTTCTCTCCTCCCCACCTTCACCATCCCTTAATACTGTAGGAAGGGCATCTGCTGTGGAAAACACTGTCAAGTTTCTTCAAAAAGTTAAAAATAGAACTACCTTACAATCCAGCAATTACACTACAGGGCATTTACCCAAAGGATTAAAAAAAAAAAAAAAATTCTGATTTGAAGGGATACATGTACCCCAATGTTTATAGCAGCATTATCAAGAATAGCCAAATTATGGAAAGAGTCCAGAAGTCCCATCAACTGATAAATGGATAAAGAAGTTGTGGTGTGTGTGTGTGTGTGCACGTGCATGCATGTGTGTGTATACATATGTGTATATGTGTATATATATATATGTATGTGTGTGTGTATATATACACATATATATTAATATTACTCAATCATAAAAAAGAATGAAATCTTGCCATTTACAGTGATATGGATGGAGCTAGAGAGTATTATGCTAAGTGAGATGTCAGTCAGAGAAGGACAACTACCATATGATTTCACTCATGTGGAATTTAAGAAACAAAACAGATGAACATAGGGGAAAAAAGGAGAGAGGCACAAACCATAAAACAGACTCTTGACTATAGACAACAAACAGGGTTGCTGGAGGGGAGGTAGAGGGCTGGGGTAAATGCTTGATGGGTATTAAAGTAGGCACTTCACTAAATCATAAACCTAAAACTAATATTACACTGTCTATCAAGTAACTGAAAATTTTTTTTAAAACCTGGAAGAAAAAAAAAAGAATTATATGGGGGAAAAAACCCCCAAAGAAACAGACTCTTACTTAAAGAGAACAAACTGCTGCATGGGAGTTGGGTGTGGGATGGGTGAAATACGTGATGGAGATTAAGGAGTGCCCTTGTTTTGATGAATAGTAGATATTGTATGGATATGTTGAATCACCATATTGTACACCTGAAGCTAATACTATACTATTCCAGTTAACTAACTGGAGTTTAAATAAAAACTTAAACACACACACACACACACACACAGACTGCTATGTGAGCACTCAGTGAGAAGGCAGCCATCTGCAACCCAAGCAGAGAGCTTTCATCAGACACCAAACCTTTTGGCACCTCATTGTTGAACTTCCAGCCTCCAGAACAATGAGGAAATACATTTTTGCTGTTTGAGCAAATAGTATCTGCTATTCTGTTATAGCAGCCCAAGCAAACTAATTAAAAACTGTTAGATAGAGCTACTACATATAATTGCATATACTACATGGTTGCTTTTACGGTAATTATCAGAGTCTTCTCTCTGATAAACATCTTGAGACTGCTTGTTTGTTTCAGCACTTGGGTTGGCCAGTGACTTGTTGAATAAAAAATAATTGAATAAATAGATGAATGGGTGAAGCTTCTTTATTTACTGAATTTATGTGGCTATTACAAAAAAATTCACTGAGATATCTTTTGATATAACTGAATTAATTACACTTCACAAATCTTAGGTAACAGTTTATTGGGTAAAAAGACTACACTGAAACTTGACAACAAATGACATATGCGGCAGTTTCATAAAAACATAAATACAGATGAATAGTGAAAATGATGAATGAGTTGATGTCAGCAGAACAAGTAAGTGGAAATTGTAATAAGATACTCCTTTTAATTAACTTCACAATTTTTAAAGAAATACTAATTTTTATAATTAGTATTATATATTATATATAGTATTATATAATCTAACAATATACATTTAGATGCATAGGTATTTATACCAATTTGCCTAGTATTTTCAATTCTAGATTCTATCCTAAGAAAATAATTTTAAAAGCAGAAAAAGTTTTGTGCTCAATTATTTGCTTTCCATTGAACTTATGTAATTTTAAGAAAGAGCATCACAAAAACTCGTGCTTAAAATGTGTATAACTTTCACTCATTTTAAAAATTGAAATCAAATACATTTTGCCTTGAGATCTTACCCTCTTAAGTTGGTCATATTTTGAGGTGCTCTTTTCCCTCTCTTGGGTCATACATGATTTTGGAAGTCTGTGCTGCCTAGAATTCTCCCTAGTCTTTATTCACTGTTGTCAGTATTGAGATACCCATTGACCTATCCTTGCAGTCCATTCCAAAGCCATCACTTGGTGCTTCTCTTATGCGCATCAACCTTCAGAGACTTTCTCACTGTTTCAAGGCCTCAGCAATCACAGTTTAATCTCAAACATTCATGAGCCTCCCATATCCATGGCCCTTCAACCCAGCGGGCATTCCTTGGAGAAAGAAAGTGGGGACCAAATTTCCATTACTTCTGCATCCCAACATTACACATCTTGGTTTCCCAACTGTCTCTGAAATCAGACCACTTTAAAGTTTTCTTCCCAAACTTGTAGTCCTCTCTCATATCCAAGTCAGTCCAGCTGATTATACTCAGGAGAAAAAAAATTATCTGTCTGTCTATCCATCTAATCTGTCATCTCCTTTGTGCTTTCATGATTGCCCTAAGAGAAAATAAGATATTTTCTTCAGTAATAAGAGATGAAAAGTGAGCAAGTGGAAACCAGTTAATAATGATGACTCCAGAATCTCAGTATGGGTATGGTATAGGATTAGTTTCCTTCTTATGAATTTCTTACAAAATGCATCACTGACAGATCAGTGAGAGAGCTGATGAAGCACTAGTAGGAATAGAAGGGGACATTTCTGAAGTACTTGGCTTTTAAGGGGAGATATCAGTTGCTTTTTTTGTAGCTATATTGAACTGATAAGTTGGTAAATCCCTATATGAATAATGAATACCTGAGTGTGTATACATGCTAAGATATAGCTCTCTATAACTTATAATTTCTATATATCAGAGTTGGTTCCCCAAAAGAAGTTTTGAAAAAAAATATTGAATGGTTAGTATGTCACAGAAAGTGTCAGTGTGTATGCTTTGGAATGAAATGATGAATTAGAACTGTTTCCTTATCTGTAGTGGTATAAGAGTTAGTAACAGAGTTTGAAAAATCATAAAAATTCTTTCAAGAACTAAATAAGTGTGATGAACCACATCCGATAAGAGAAGGTAACTAGTATTAGTGCATGCATACATATAAGTATATTGATGTAACACTTTAACCCATATTATAATTCTCTATCATTATCCCTGAGGAGTGCTTTTAGTGAGGCTTCTGAGCATTTGTGCTCATTTTTTTATGATTAAAAATTACACAGATACAAGTAGATGGCAGAATGGACTAAACTCAGTGGTGATACGATAAGAATATGAAATGGATGTAATATCCATTTTAAGATATCGATATAGTAAGAAATGGATGTAATGTTCTTTAATAAATGCCTTCAACTTATGTTGTTAAACTCTCTGTCTGCACTTAAGGGCTACCCCTTCAGTAGATATCATGGATTTCTGATCACTCCATGAACAGTCTTACACTGGCAGTTAAGTCTCAGTGTCACCTTAAATAGGCTCAGTTCAGTCAATCGTAAAAAAAATAAATAAATAATAATCCACCTTACACATAGCTTAAGTCCTCTCTCATTCTCAGGACTTAAGTAGGCCTCATTGGCCAGGCCACAAATAAGAGAAACATGGTCTGTTACTTCACTGCTTTGTTTCTTATCTCCATCGGCTCAGGCCCAGTTCATTTTCTTCTGAGCCTTTCAGAATTAAGGTAGGAGGAGGGGTCATATGAGGAACAGTATAAAAAGAAGAAAAATTGCTTTGTGACTTTTTGCAGTGTCCATTGCCCTGAGGAAACTAGTACGTATTTTCTGTACCTCACCAAGAGAGGGTGGGCTGACTCTTGTGCTCTTTCTGTAGTCAAATACCTGCCTTGAGAGGACTTCAGGACACCATATTCTACTTGGGTGGCGGCATGCCTGGGCCTGTGAACAAATGCCCCTGAGCAAGCATCCAGCCCACACTAGCAATATCAGTTTCCTCTTCTTGCTCTCATCCTTAGTTTCTTTCTTTTCTTTTCTTTTCTTTTTTTTTTTTTTTTAAGATTTTATTTATTTATTTGACACAGAGGGAGAGGTCACAAATAGGCAGAAAGAGGTGGGGAAGCAGGCTCCCTGCGGAGCAGAGAGCCAGATGTGGGCCTCTATTCCAGGACCCTGAGATCATGACCTGAGCCGAAGGCAGAGGCCTAACCACTGAGCCACCCAGGCACCCTCATCCTTAGTTTCTGAGACTGTTTCTTTCTGGAGCATAATAATCACTTAAAGGAATGGCATCCCCTGCCTTTCCCCTAGATATGGGATAGGGTGAAAAATACTCTAGAATGTCACACTTTATGCTAACTTTTCTCTTTAACAAAATTAGGACTTTTGCTTTGTAGGCTGGTGGAAGGAATGGTGGGGATGATGATGGAAGAAAGATCAATTTGACTACCTCTTAGAAGACTCAAGAGTGGGGTGTCTGACAGCTTTTTGGCTGTTCTATTTAGTATATGGAGATAATTACTACTTGTTGTGCTGACTGTGGGGCTTTAGCCAAAATTCCAAGACATGGGAAAGATCCCATTCAACACAATACAGTACATGGTCTTTGAAAAGTTCCAGAGAAGCACAAAGAAGAAAATGAAAATCACCTGTCCTTTCTTCACTGCTTAAGAGTTTGTGTCAATGCCTATTATCTTTCTTAGCTATGCATAAAATGTATGTAAACATATGCGGTCAGAATAACATTTTATAGATCTTTTTAATCCTTTTCCATTTAATTTATTCAAATATAATTCACTGTTCTCAAAAACACAATTTTCAGTGGTGCATAGTTCTACATTATCTGATAAGATTTGCAATCACAAGAACATTTGGATTATTTCCAATGTTTCCTTCTATATACAATGCTTTGATGAACATCTTTGCTTATTAATTAATTCATCAAATATATTTTGAGTGCCACTGTGTGCCAGGCATTATCAAGGATGTATGCCTGGAATACATCAGGGAATAGGACAAATGCAGTACAACTTCTTAAGAACACAGGAGCAAGAAGGAACTTGGGGTGATGTATATGTTCATTATCTTGATTGTGGTAACAGTTTCATGGATATATATGCATGTTACTAATTTTATACTTTTAATCTGTGTAATTTATTGTCTTTCATTTATATCTCTATAAACCTGTTACATAAAAAGAAGTAAATCTAATGAGAGAAGACAACTTTTCTATATATATTTGAACATCTAGAAACATTTAGAAGTGAGTATTCAGGGTAATAAAAGAGTGTATAACAGGGACCTCTAATTTAATTTTAGAGGGTATCAGGGAATGCTTCCTGACATTCAGATGAGAAGGAGACACGAATGGGAATTGATTACAGAAGAAGATGGGAAAAACAAGGGACTTGGGGGAAGAATTCTAGATAAAAGGGAGAAAAATTCCATGATTCTGAACTGTGAAAGAAAGCTTTGAAAAGTTCTGTGATCTATAAGAAGGGGATCGTAGCTATGATTCAAGAGAAAGGGATTCAATGATGAGAAACGAAGGTGGAAGATCAGACAGAGACCAAAATCCAAAGGAAAGAGTTCTTGGATCCTATTAGAGCTTAAAGGCAATAAGGGTTAAGCAAGTAATAATAACACAGTGTGTGTGTGTGTGTGTGTGTGTGTGTATAGTATATGTGTGTGTTTAAATATCCACGGTGGCTGTGATGTGAAGGATGGCCTGTATGTATAAGAGTTAAATATAAATTGAATTAATGCTGCTACTTGACACACTGTGTGAGGGGCCTTTGCCATAGACATTTGCATTAGTTTTGTCCTGTTCCAGATAGTCACTTGAACTAGACTGGAGTTACTGATATTGGCCACAAATAGGTATTTAGAAGGCAGACTTGATTAGATTTGGCGATTGTATATGGTAGGGGAGGAAGGGAGATAAGTCTATTATGACTCTTTTAGTTTTAGGTTAGGAAACATATGTAGTAGATGGTTACCTTTTGCTAAAATTGTTAATATCAGCAGTAGATCACACTTGAGGGAAATAAATTAATTTAGTTGTGGACACATTAATTCTGAGGGGTCTGTGTGATATTCTAGTAGAGTGCTCAAATAAGCAGATGTACATACTTAGAATCAAGGAGAGATGGCCTGGAGATTTGCTTTTGAGAGGCATCAGTAGATACAAGTGCTCAGGGAATGGGAATGGTGTGGTTTTAGTCTGAGTCTGAGAAAGTCTAACATTTACCTTTTTGCAAAAAGGACAGAGTAAACAAATGAATCTGAGAAGAATGAGCCACCCATATGGTTAAACAAACAAACAAACAAAACTTGTGGTAGCTAAGGAGCTAAGAGGTTGTTACTGACAAATCAAATAGGAGGAAGACTGGAAATCGTCAATTATTTGACTTAGTACATGAATCTGTATTACTTTCTTATTACTGCTGTAATAAATTACCACAAACTTGGCAGTATAAAGCAACACAGATTTATTCTCTTACATTTTTGGAAGCCAGAAGTCCAAAATCAGTTTCATTGGGTTAAGGCAGAGGTATCAGTGGGCCTGAATCCTTCTGAATGTTAGGGAAGAATCCATTCCCTTGCATTTTCTAGGGTCAAGTAGAACAACTGTATTTCCTGACTCATGACACTTCTTCATATCACTCCAGCCTCTTACTTGTCATCCTTACTCCTGCTACTCTCCTGTAGTAGTAGTTCCTCCCTCTGCCTTTCTCTCTTTTTTTAAAGATTTTATTTATTTGGGAGAGAGAGAGCATGCACACCCACACATGTGCACAAATAGTGGAGAGGTAGAGGGAGAGAAAGAGAGAGAATTTCATGCAGACTCCCTGGTGAGCATGGAGCCTGATGAGGGTCTTGATCCTACCACCAGGAGATCATAACCTGAGCCAAAACCAAGAGTCAGTGCTCAACCAGTGAAGTCACCCAGGTACTCCCCTCTGCCTTCCTCATGTGAGAATACTTTTGATTATCTCATTCAGCTTACTTGGCTAAAACAGGCTACTATACTAATCTTCAGACTATTTATTTAAGCACATTTGCAAAGCCCCTGTTGCCATCTAAGGTAATATTTTCACACACTCCCAGGATTGAGCTATGAACATCTTCAGAGTGGGGGTTATTATTTGGTCTAACCTCAGAAGCTATTGTAGAAATACTAAATAATGTATTTCAATTTAGAGAGGGTTGAGTGAGGGAGAGGAGATTACATTGGAGAAAGCAGGTATAAATAATTTTGTAAGGATTATGTGGTTAGTGGGAAAGAGAGAAATTGGAAGACAGAAGATAAATGGGTTAGTGGAAGGGTTTTGATTATAGTGGGAAATATTGAGCGTATTTATGCTGGTGGAAAAAGTCTACAAAGGGCAGCAGAGGGTGAAGATAGTAGAAAGAGATGAGATAACAGGTGTTCAAGTTTTCTGAGAACGACAGTTGGCTATGGGGAGGAGCTGAACATCTCCATTACTCAGAAGCATTTTTGAGAATATTTGAGGGTAGAATACTGTAACTGTGAAAGACAGGTTTTTTTTTCCTTTTTTTCCAGCCAATTCCTAATTAATTTTAAAAGACATCACATAGCTATTTCCTTATGGTGTGTTTTTTAGATAAAATTATTATATCATTTTCTTTTCATATCTCTCACAGAAAAAATTAAAAATTTCAAACTATGTTTCCTAGAAATCTAAAATGAACAATAAAATTGCTGGTCAGGAAAGCTATAGTTTATCTGCATGAGTGCTTTCCTTCATGTTTTGAATTTTAGTTTTTTTTTTTTTCTAACTTTGTGTTGGTTTGAATTTCTGTCAGACTTTACTAAACTATACTATCAGGTGAACTACACTGAATGTATTATTGTTCTCAAAGATGTACCCTTAACGTTTCACATCACTGTTTTTTCTCCCTCTTTTCCCATTGTCATTTCTGTACATCCCAAATAGAACAGATCATGACTTCCATGGGGAGCTCCAGGTAGAACATTTCCAGGGTTTCCTATAATTGGTGTCTGCTATGCCTGCTCACTGAACATTATGTAAATTATGGCAGGGACCAAGAACCAAGAGGGTGTGTGTGTGTGTGTGTGTGTGTGTGTGTGTGTGAATGATCACTGTTTATATGTTGATATGGAGAAGACAACTGAAAGATTTTAGTAACAATTTTCAAATCAGGATCTTCCATACCAGGTTTAATTTAGTGATCAGTCTTTCAGTTTGTAATATAATACACATTTATTGAGTTTTATTGTTTAAAAGACACATTACTAGCAACTGTTTAGGAAGAAAATTCTGTTCTTGAGAAGTAAAAAAAATCTAAAAAACAAAAAACCTATTGAAGAATTGTGGGAAAAAGAAAGGGAAAAACTGAGTAGCCAGAAATATAAGGAAATGTGATAGTGTCCTCGAGCCTACCGTAGACTGGGTAGTCAGGCATAGTCGCTCTGAGGTTGCTTTTTAAGATACGCTCTGAGTATCAGAATTATCCAAGCAGAATGCTGAACTGAAGGTTATATGTCGTTAAGGATATAGACAATATGGTGGAGTTTCAGAGAAGATGGCCATCTAATTTGGTTGTGGAGTCCAAAAGTATTCAGATCAGATAAGGATTTTCAGAAAGATGGGACACAGGCAGAAAGGAACAGAGGGTGAAGGGACACATGGAACCATGCAAATAAGCTAAGCGGTGGTGTCCCTGAGGAAAACAAGGGGGAGAGTTCAGGAAACAGGAAGTAGCCCATCCTGGATGAACCTGAGGATGGAGTATTGTGAAATGAACTGGAAAAGGTGTTTGAGATCCTATTGTGTAGCATATTAAATGGTTATATGAGGTTCACAATATAGCAGTGCTAAAAGTGAAGAACAAAAGAACACAGTTGAGGGGTGCCTGGGTGGCTCAGTGGGTTAAGGCCTCTGCCTTCAGCTCAGGTCATGATCCCAGGGTCCCAGGATCGAGCCCCGCATCGGGCTCTCTGCTTCACAGGGAGCCTGCTTCCTCCCCTCTCTCTCTCTGTTTGCTTCTCTGCCTACTTGTGATCTCTCTCTCTCTCTCTCTCTGTCAAATAAATAAAATCTTAAAAAAAAAAAAAAGAACACAGCTGAAATTATAATAATGAAAGCTGCCATTTGTTGAAAAGTTACTATGTGCTGAGTTCTTTATTTATATATATTATCCCTTTTTATATGCCTCTCAGAAAACTATAGAATTATATTGCTCAGCTATGGTAAGTAACTTGCCTTTTAAGTCACAGTGCTAGAAAGGATTTGAATTGAAGTCAGAGAAATGATCGTGGAAGCCAGTTAAGAATTATACAGTGGTTGAGGTGCAAGGAGTAAGAGGACGTAAATTAGAGTAGTGGTCAAGGGCCCAGGAAAGAGAAGATGGGCCAGAGACATTTTGGTTGCAAAGCATATGAGATTTAGAATCAAATTTGATGAGGAAAAAGAGAAAGGAATAAATCTTTTAGGATTAAATGTGCCGTGGTTATTATTTTCAATTTTAATGCTTTTCATATTTTTTCTAACTATTGTTTTAAGATTTTAAAAGAAATATATACTTAATATATGAAAAATTTAGAATAATAGTAGGAGAGGAAAATTTTCCTAATGTCTTAATATCCATTGAGAGTCACTGTTAATGCCTTGGTACATTCCTGTACTTCCAAAAATATATGCATAGATATTTGAAGGGTCCTTTAAAAAGCATTTTAACCTGGTTATTACTATACTTCAGGTCTTATATATATAATTTTACATCCTAACTTTTATACTTTCCATTGAATTATCATTGGTTTTTCCTATTGTATAAACTTCAAAAATACTTTACTCCCTGTATATTACTCCATTATCTGGGTTTTCATTACCTTATTTAACCATTTACTTACTATTTCCACTTAGGTTGTTTCTGGTATATGCTCAAAATAGCTCTATGTCCATATTTTTTTTTTTTTTTGCATTCAAGATTATATACTTAAAATAGATTGTCAGAAAGGGAATTATGAAGTAAAATATGGCCATTAAAAATGCATAAATCCTATACTGCCAAAATTTTTTCAGAATTTTTCCAATTTAAATGCATGTCAGTAATTTTTTAAAAGTTTTTATTCATCCATTTGAGAGAGGGAGAGATAGAGAGAGAGAGCAGAAGCAGGGGGAAAGGCAGAAGGAGAGGGAGAAGCAGACTCTGCTAGCTGGGAGCCTGATGTGGGACTGGATCTCCAGGACCTGGAGATCATGACCTCAGCTGAAGGCAGGCACCCCGACATGTCAGTAATCTTTGAGAAGCACATTTCACTACACTCTCAAAAGCAGGGAATTTATATTTATAACAAGATATTAAAGTAGAAAATTTTTAATTTTTAAATGTTTAAATGTTTTAATGTTTAATGTTTTAAAACAATAAATGCCATTGAGCTATAAGGCCAGTTACTCTGCAGGATTTGCACCAAGTAGGTTTCCAAGACCTGGTTAGATGACTCCTAAATCTCTTACCACATTGGAATTTTAAAAATTTTAAAATTTAAGAGGGTAGGTGGCGGCAAAATAGTTAAAAGGATTTTGGTTTTTGGAGAAAGCTGCTGGTTTTCTGTGTACTGGACACATTTTCCAAGTGAGATGGGGATGGGGTACCTGCTCCTCATTTCCAATCTTATAAAACAAACTTTTTTGTAGTACAAATGGGTGACCCTGAGTTGTGTTCTGTTCTGTTGGAAGATTAAATGGACCAGAATCTTATTCATTCCTGAGAGATCTCAAGCTTGAGAAATTGGCTGGATATTGAAGAAGAGGTGGCTCTTCTCTCTGAGCTTGTTGTGTGAAGCCAACAGGAGTTCCATGAGAGAGAGTAAGACAAGGATTTTAAGCCAGAACCTCTGGGCAGGTATATAGATTTTATCAGAGACAACCTGTAGGCAAGTTGTATTTATATTCTTGGTTCAGTGGGAGGAGGAGGCCCTCAGATGCAGAGAGATGTATTCCTGCACGTGTTGGTTGTGCCAGAGGGAAAAGCCTGGCCTGGACACAGGTCTTTATCCAGAAGGGCTGACAACAGAAAGGTCAGGCTTTAATCATTTGCCAACACCAAAGAGTCAGCAAAATTGAGTTTTTTTGGTAACTTCTTGCCTTTTTTCCCCCCTCTGACTGATAGTTTGACTTCTGCCCTTTTCATCCAGGGGCAGAACTGGAGCTCCCTCCACTGCAATATCTAACAATGGAAGAGAAAGTGAAGGGAGAGAAGAGTATTGCAACTTTGTTTTTATTTGTATTTTTTGATAATTTATAAAGTTTAAGATGTTTGACACTTTGGTTATCAGCCATATTTCTTTTTATAATATGAATAAACCTAATTATTTTTTTCAGTAAGAGTCTATTTTTAAAAAATTTTTTAAAGATTTTATTTATTTGAAGTAGAGTGAGTGAGCACGAGAGAGCACAAGCACAGGTGAAGGGCAGAGGGAGAGGGAGAAGTGGGCTGTCCACTGAGCAGGGATCCTCATATGGAGCTCAATCCCAGGACCCTGGGATCATGACCCAAGCTGAAGGCAGACACTTAACCGACTGAGCCACTCCTCCACAGTATTCTTTTCTTTTTTTTTTTTTTAAAGAACAAAGAAGAAATGAAATATGCCAATAAAACATGAGTTGGAGTACATGGGAAACTAACATGACCACTTATTCTTTTTTTTAAAACTTATTTTATTTAAATTCAATTAGTTAACATATACTGTATCATTATTCTCAAATGTAAAGTTCATTTATTCATCATTTGCATATAATACCTGGTGCTTATCACATCACGTGCCCTCCTTAATGCCCATCATCCAGTTACCCCATCCCCCCACCCACCAGAATCCTATTCATTCTGCAACCCTCAGTCTGTTTCCTGTTGTTAAGAGTCTTTTATGTTTTGTCTCCCTCTCTGATTTTGTCTAATTTTATTTTTCCCTCCTTTCCCCTATAATCTTCTATTCGGTTTCTTAAATTCCACATAGGAGTACGACCACCTATTCTTGAACATCCTTCTTGTAATAAGCAAAACTTACAATAAATATAATTATAAATTTGAATGGTAAATCCTTATCTGTGTCCTAATCTGAATACCTAAAAATATTATTGTTTTTTATACTTCCTATTTGATGACCATGCAGTTCCTGAATGTGTAATAAAGCTAAATTTTATATCCTACATATTGTAAAAATCAAATTGCTCTTTAGAAGAGTGTGTGGCAGTCTAAGAGACAGGAGGTGTAGTGCAATGGAAAGTGCCCAAGATTTAACAGAAGAGCATCATTCGGCCCGGCTTTGCCTAGTACTAATTATGGGACATTGGAAGAATAATTTAACCTCAGAATCTCAGATGTCAAAAATATAAAAACAGAGAGCTGTCGTATAGTATAAAACAGGAGGTATATGTAAGGCAAAATGGAGCATTTTGTCTCTTGGCCCCCTACTCTCACCTCACGCTCACTCCCATTTGTACAGAGGGTGTCTTTGGTAAGATACAGACAGAGAATTTGTCAGCATAATAGCATCAAAGCTTTTCTAAAATAGGCGGTCAATATGAGCTAAAGAAAAATCTGTTGATGTTTCTTCCTGAAACACCTTAATAGGCTGAGGAAGTCTTTCAAATTTTAGAAAAATTTTGTACATTATCAACAAGAAAAATAAACAGTGATTTACTAAAGTTGAACACATTCTTTCTGTTTTCCTCCACCTACCACCTGGAAAGCAATGTGGAACTAATAATTATTTCTTCTGCAGTGCAAATTACCTCTGCCTTTTATTCCCACACTATCTTACACACAGGGTTCCCTTTCATGTTATAGCCAGAAGGGTCAGCTTGTTAAAAACTTGTCCCACCGTTCTCCAAAGTGCCATTCAGGGATCCACTCATGCGACTCTCATTAATGACAAAGACCTGTGTCTAAAGGAGTGTGCAAAACCCCAGAGAGTGTAAAGATTCAAAGTGTTATTGAGGCCAAACCATCTTATCTATAGGTGAGCCTTCCGGGTCATGGTAGATTCACCCTGATGAAATAAAGTATAGAATTTTCCATGTGCCTGGGCCTCCTGTGCAATCACTAAATGCAAAGCTTTAGATCACCTCCTCCATACTGAATACAAATTACCCAATAAAACAAATAAAAGCTCTCCAAGGCTATATCATACATCATATAAATTGTTTAGCTCCATTCGAAACACAAGTATTATGCTAGTGCAGTAGCAACGTTAAATATCCACATTTACAAAAATTAGAAGTAATTGCTTAAAATTAAATCAATTGCAAATTAATTCCTTTCCACGTTTCTTCAAAAGCTGTTTCATAAAATTAAAAGTACACCTCAAAAAGGCGAAATATGCCCACTTTCTTTACATAATTTTTCATATGTATTTAGTTTTTATTAATGTAGCTTTATAGGGGTGAGGATTCTAAAGAAAACATTTCTGTAAACTTAGGTACTGCAGAATTGTGAGGGACTGCTTATTCAGACCCTGGATTAAAACAATAATTCCAGGTTTGAGGATTTTTATACTCTACTGGAGAACTGAACAAAAACCCTGTAATTTAGTTATGCAACATTACTCAGTTTAACTGGCACTTTATGTTCTCCCATGTTCAAACACGGATGGGGAAGGAACATTCCTCATCCATTGGAGGATACCGACTGTATTTTGTTAGGATAGTCGTCTTGTTATGTCCCATTCAGCTCAGCCCCATTAAGCTTTTGGGCCTAGAATTGCTGCCTGCTGCCAGGATTAATATCTCAGTATTTTCTCTTCCTTAGTTTATGGTTACTTTTCAAGAATTAAATGATCATTCAGAAAGTTGGCTTCAGTTTATGAGCTGTTAAACTTATGGTAGATATGATACAGCAGAAGGGAAAGCATAAAAGTTATTAGTAGCAACTTTCCTTGCAGACATTTGCTGGTCTCCTCCCCCACTTTTTTTTTTTTTAACTTGAAAATCCATTTTCCTTTCTGAGCTTCCAGGTACATAAATATGTATTGTACTCACGCAGGAGTAAAGGGATGCTTATTTAGTAACCGTCAATGTTTCCTCCTTTAATAACATACATTAATTTTCTTTTTCCCACTGTCATATTCATTCTATATGTGAGGTGGAACACTGTATGCCGTGGAAACAAATTCTAGATAAATGAGCAAATGGAATGGATTGGAAAAGTTATTCTTTCTGGTGGTCAAGATTCTTTATATAATTATTAATAAAATGTTTCAGATTGACTGCTCTGGAAATTTAAGTCTATATAGTCTACAGAATGGATTAGCATTTGGTAGAAGCATAAGTCATCATCAGCAACAACAAATATTTGTTGATTTTAAGTCTCTCAGCTAGTTGAGATTTCCAGTCTCTTTATTTATTAACTCTTTACGATCAGAGTATTGTTGCATTACATGGAAATTTATGAATGAATGAATATTTGAATTATCATAGATGCTTGAAGGGCTTAATTTGTTTTCTTTACTGCTGGTCATGTGCTTTGCCAGTTACTAGCTTTTAGTGGACTTGGAAAGCTTGCTATTGATATTTCCTCAGGGAACTCCTTACTACAGCTGCACTTGTCTACTGTGTCATTCACAAATACAGGTAGATGCTGCTCTCTTGTTATACCTGCATCCTGAAACAAAAAGAATAAGAGAGAAATACATGCCATTTTTTCATTAGGTAAATCCACCAGGTGTTTATTATATGTAAATAACTTACATAATTAAGGAATCTTTACCCCCTTTTCTACACATGGTTTACTTTTGTTTTCCTTAAGGACTCTCTCTTTTTAAATTCAAATTGATTGGATTTAGGGCCTATAAATTGGAGAAGAGTTTAAGAACATTTAAAACAGGAAGGAAGTAAGCTTTCTGTTCAAATCGAAGGGCCTCTTTAACCACTGCATTATTTTTTGTTTGTTTGTTTTTAACTCACCCCCAGGTTCCAGCTCACTGGTTTTTTTAAAAACCTACAACACACAGTCCCTACACCATACTCTTACCTCAGTAAGTTCCTGCTCCTGGGTAGTTGACCTTGCTACTCCTTTTTTTTTTTTTTTCTGCTACCACTCTAACTTTTCACTGTTCCACAGTATGCAAACAAATGGTTTGCATGTTTCTTCTGCTACACTGAACGTTCATTGACAGAAGAGTCTCAGTTGGAGGCATCTTTGTAAGGCCATCCTTGTCACCTTGCATAGGCTGACATACTCTGGATATTCAGTCAATATGCATAGAGTAGATATTTGTGTCTTATGATAACTTCTGTCCCTTGTAATCATCACTGCCATTCATCATCCTTCCTTGCTGGACATACTCTAAAACTTTGGATTGTTTTGAGGAATAACATACATTTTCTGTGAACTGATATTTTCAGGTCTTGGGGACACTGGGTCTAAGTGCCCTAAATAAGCAAATAGTTTTCAGGGAAGCAGGCTACCATCCAGCCCTCATTGGCAGGGTCTGAGCTTCTCTAATGAGGCCTGGCTGCTTTTCTGAGCCAAGAACCCTGTCTGTCTGTTTCTATTTAGCAGCAAAGTCCTTAATCTTCGTCATTCTGAAATCCCGATTTGTTTTCCAATTTTTTCTCTCATTCTTGACATAAGCCAAATAAAGTAGTTCCATTTCCTGTCCATTTTAATATCATATTTTTATAGGATACTTATGGATATCAGATTTTTCTGCATCTTTTCTGCTAGCTAACCCATTCTTTCTGCTTTCAATCTGTAGAGAAAAAATTCTGCTCCACGGGCTTTTGATTTTGGTTAAGAGTAGCCTTCTCTATACAGAGAGCTGATAGTATAGGACAGTTAGTGAATGGGTACATAAATGATTATACTGCAGTTTTGATAAGCACAAGATGTGAAATGTGTCAGAGGACCGAGGAATACAGAGCAAAGAGAAATGATCTCTGCCTGGAGGTGTCAAGGACTGACTCCAGAATTTTTCAAATGAACCACAGGGCAAAGGACCTTTTGTAGAAGTCCATAGCTTGTGTAAAGACCTACAGACAGGCAAGAGCTTGGCACAGGAAACCTCAAGAAGTTCTGTATCTCTAAAACATATGGCATAACTTGAGTTGTGAGAGAGACGATTGTAGAGTTGAGAGGGGTTAAATAAGTAAAGGGGTTGTGCGATCTGATCTAATACCTGATTTGGAAAGTTGACTCTGGCATTAAGGTAGAACCTAAACTAAAAGATATAAGAATCATCAGTAAATCTAGAAATGTTCTTAAGTGAACAACAAGGCCCTTAAGGAGAAAATAATAGACTCACAATTATTTTCTATCCTGGAAAAAGGAGGACATTTAAATGTCGGGTTGGGAGGAAGGATAAGAAGAACTCTAGGTAATAACTGTGCACAGTATTGGAGATGTTGGATATTTGACTCTAGAGCACTGAGTTATATGTACATAGTTGAGAATTCTCTGGATATATATACATGTATATGTATATGTATATGTATATGTATATGTATAGTAAAAGGATCACAGAATTATACAACACAAACAGCTCTGATATGCTCTGTGCCATGCTATATGGAAAGGATATGTGTGAAGAATAGAGAAGAAGAAAAGCTCTCTGATTTTCAGGAGTTAGGAAGTAACTAATATAAACCTAAAACAAGTTTCAAGTAAGTTCTAAATCGTAGATTTTAATGTTGTGGGACTTCAGAAGTAAGTTAGATCAGTGTCTTCATAAAAGATGCCGGATGTATAGAGTTTGGAGGAAGTAAGTGTAGAACATTTAAATGGGGGATGGTCAGGGATGGGGATCATGGGAGTGAAAGTAGAAAGAAGGGATGGAGTTTAACTCTTCTGTGGAATAGGAGACCAGCTGGAACTTAATTGATTTAAAACCAACAGAGCATGTTGAGGAATAGCAAAGAACATTTTGCTAAATACAGTGGGACAAGATTACAGAGATGGCTTCAGCACTAAAACAAGGGAGATTAAATGATGCATTTGGGAATTGGGAAGCCTGAAGCTTTCGTCCTTCATGGCATAATGAGGGTATTGCAGGAAGATTGGTCTGGGGAAGGTGAGTATGATGGATTCACAGAAGACCAAGAGCAACCTCCAACAAGAGTTCTTGGTCATTCATTTAATTGCCTTGGCACCACAAAATTACCTAAATTTTGCCTTTTGCACTCTTGTGTCTAGACACAACTTATATTTGCTGTCGTAACTTTTTTAAAGATATGTCTAAAATCATAAGCATATTGTTTCATTGCTCAGACCTAGACTGTAGAAAACATCCCCTTTCTGTGAAGAATGTGAGGACATGAGTTCTGTGCCCCTCCATGTAGAGATCCTGCTATTACTTGTAAAGATTCTGGCTAGTGGTTTCTCCTGAATTGACTTGAGATGTTTTACTTCCTTATGTCTGTGCTGAACCTATATACATATTTTTAAAAAGCAAATCTTGAACTCTATAGCACTGAACACTTGTAAGCAAATCATGAACTGTATAGCACTGAGCACATTATAAACACACAATATATATTTTATGAATAATATACTATGTGAAAATACATCTATGAACAATCAGGTAAACCTCATTAAGGAGGTTGTAAGCCTACTGGCATTTTCCTGGGCATTGGCTAATTCTGCCAGCAGACACAGTAAATCCTGCCACCCTACCGTTGTAATGCATGTTGTAACTGGAAACAATTGAGACCAGTTTCATCAGCCAACAAGGAAAATCAGGCCTGCCTTCAGCTCTACCTTTGTAACACTTGGCTTTCATATAACTTTTTCAGGCTTCATTTAGTTGGTACTTAAAAGCCCACTGTTGCTATAATATATATGGGAACAAGATTCTAGTCAGGCACACTAAATGCATTGAGTAAATACGTACAGTGGAAAGAAGCAACATATTAGGTCTGGTCCTGGTTTGAGGCCTGGCAAACAATAAAATACTCTATGAACTTCTGGTTTTAAAAAGTAAATTCAGATCTGAAAATCCAAGCTCTGTAGTGGCCTTGCCATGACTGAGTGCTGTAGGAGAGCTGACAAAAGGGTTCTGGTAACCCTCTATTCCCATGCTCCAGATCTGTGAAGTTAGGAAGGGGAAAGAAGGAGCAAATTCAAGGAGGCAATTACCGTCAATTACACCCCAAAGGTTTAAAGCTGTATGTGGAAAACATTAATAAATCATTGAAGAGTAAAGAGCTGGGAAACCGCCATTTAAAGTGGAAAGCTGATTGTATTTCAGAGCGGCACACTGGCAGCAGGTGGTCTCAGTCTGGCTTGGACATGTGTTTTGTTTGGCTTTGGTATTTTAAAAACAACATAAACTTGTCTGAAACGTGTCTGTCTTTATGTAGGGCATGTATTCTCCGCCTCTCCACTTCCCTCACCACCCTGTATTGTCTCATCTGCATTATTTATGCACCTGATGTGACTGGATTTTGCAACACCTAAAATATTTTTTTGAGTCTTTTATGGCAGAGTGTGACCATAACAGAAAGACTTCGGAAGCAGAAGATTTGAGGTAAAATTTGAATGAAGTGATTTATTAACTGTGCAGTGGCATCTTGCTGAACTTCATTGTTCTCATCTTGAAAAGAGGACGTTAAAATACTACTTAACTACTTGCTATGCTAGGCTAAAACAAGCTAAGTGTGAACCTCAAGTAAGATAAAATATGAGTATATTTTTTACTCTAAATGCTGCGTAGATACATTGTTTAATTTTACTTCCATTTCACAACAATTATAACTGACTTTGTGAACCCTCAATCTGGGCCCTTTGAAGTTTCTGTTCCTAATGTACATAGGTCGGTAGATCTCAAACATGATGGCACGATGGACTTAATGGTGGTAGAACTTTAAAAAATACTGATGATGGAATCGCATCCTCTGTAATTGTGAGTTAATTGATCTGGGAGTGGTCTGGGCTTTGGAGTCGAGGTGGTTTGTGTTTTACATTCCCCAGCTGATTTTAATGAGCAAAGTTTGAGAACCATGGCTTACCTCAATTCAGTAGCACATCACTGAATTGTAAAATCTGTCCAAAACTATTTTGGTCATTTTCCGGCTACTTTGTGATAAAAGCAGAGCACATACTGTTTGTTAGTGTTTCTGTCTTCTAATGCAGTGGTTCATGAGTGTGGCAGAATGAGTACCACCTGAGTAAGCTGACTTCAACCATTTGATGATGCCCCCCCTCATCCCAGAACTCGTGAATGTTGTTTTCTATGGTGAAAGGTGCTTTGAAGGTGTGCTTGAGTTAAAAGTCTTGAAATGAGGAGAATAGCTTGGATTATCCAAGTGGGCCCAGTGTAGCCATGAGCATTCTTATTAGAGGAGGGGGTAGCATTTCAGTCAGAGAAAAGATGTAAGGGCTGAAGCAGAAGTCAGAAAGGCTAGAGGAGGCTGTTGCTGGAGGTACTGATGGCTTTGGAAATAGAGCAAGAGGCCATTAACTGAGGAATATAGGTGGCTTCTACAAGACGGAAAAGGTGAGAAAATGGATGCCCCCTGCAGCAACTCTGCCAACACTTTAATTTCACTTTTTAAGACCCAGTTTCAAACTTCTGACCTCTAAAACTGTAAGATGATAAATTTATATTGTCTGAAGCACTAAATTTGTGATTTGCTATAGTAGCAATAGGAAGCCAACAAATCTGGAAATTCATTCAAAGTGGAAAATAACAAGGCCTCTCCAAGACCTCCCCTATCAGGATCTGTAGGGCATAGGCCTAGCAATGTACACTTTTGTGAGCTCTTCAGGTGGCTCTTATGCATGGTAAAACCTGACAACCACTGCTTGAGACATGGTGTTTAATCAGTGTGCTTTTTTGGTTAAACTTAGGGTTCAAATGGCTTTGAAGTGGGAGAGTATGTACAAGCACTCAATTCTTCCTGATGATAGAAAGTTTTGTATTGTGAAATAGATTAAAAATAATCCTGTGAAGAAGGCATTTCTTAAAAGTGAAGACAGTGATGGGAATATCCTCAGTGTCTAGCATGATTGCTGGGCTTGTAAAAATGTGTGTTTTAAGGGTGTTCTGATCTTTAGTACAGAAATTACAGACTTTAATTGAACACATCCTTATTTGGTGAGCACACAATTGCTAATATCACTAGACATCCCCTTTTGTTATAGGAGGCTTTGAGGAAGAGGCAAAGTCAACCTAAGAATCCCAAATCCTGTCTTCTTTTCAGTTTCAGTGCTGTTCTCACAGGAAGTTTAATTTGAACTTGAAGTGAAACAGCTAGCACACATATTCACACGCTTTAAACATCCATGCATTGTCAGAGCAAGGGGGTGGGGGAGGGATAATTTACATTTTAACAAAATGTTTGTAATTTCAAAATATCTTGATTGACTACCACCCAGTGGGTGAAAACCATATGTGACCAGAAAACTTGGAAATTCTCTATTGCTTTGATTCTCATAATGAAAACTTCAAGTGGCCCCACATCTGTTCCCTTAGGTCTGTGTAATCCCATTGTGTCTGTTTAAACTGTTGGCAAGTATGCATATGGTTTTGAAGATGAGGCGCCTCCCTGTGAGGACTAGCATAGAGACTCCTGATTCATGTCCCCAAGGTTTCTGATCTATTGAAAGCCAAAAGTTTCCACTTTAATGTTGAATGGTGACTAGGTTAGCTACTGTAACATCACCAATCTGGCAGTCCTTGAAACTGTCTGTGTATGAACTTTTCATTTGACCCAACTGGGTACTCTACATTTGTCATTTGAACTTAAGAACAATCTTCTAAAAACATTGAAGTCCCTTCTTCTTCTGTTATTTATAGCACAGTTGGTAATTTCTTCGTCAAAGTACTTAACTGCATTTTATCATACTTTAAAAATATGGTGTGAGGCACTAAAGTTCAAGGAAGTATAACAATCAGTTGAAAAATACTTACCAGATAAGTAATCATACACTCTTGTGTCACCTGACGTGCAGTGAACAAGCTGATGAATGAGTCAGGATTTAAATGGTAATTATCATTCATCATTATAATAGACTTATTAATTCATAAATTCTTGGTAAGCCAATTTTCTATAAAAAGGTTAATAATAAAAGTGGAATAGAAAAAAAATAGCCCCAATGTGATAAAAAATGTAAGAGCTAAAATATCTTTACTGCCACATATCCCTCCTAATTATCTAGTAGTTTTATATTAAAATATTTCTTAATACAAGATGATATTTTCCCAGTATTTTGAAAGAACAAAAAGTACAGATCCTTTTATTACTTTCCCCCTCTCACACTCCTCAGTATGAACCAAACTAAGATAATATTTGAATGCTCTAACTTGATATAATCCCAAATAAACCAAAATGGTTTTGGACAGTGATTCTTATTAGTCAATGCCAGAGTATCACATTTCAAGTTGTTTGCCAAACTAAATCTTGCATTCTACACAGTAGCATTTATACACATATCTGTCTCAGATTTATAGGGGGGAAAAAAAACTGAGCCAAACATGAAGCATGATTAGGTCTTCCTTAGTTTGTAAATACCAATAAGCCATGTTGAAATCAATTTCGATAATACCAGTAAAAACACAAACACACACACATACACACACACACATTTTAATTAGTTTATATCCTGTAGACTATAAAAGGAAACACAACTGCATGAGAAAAAAGCAATCCTTTTTAAAAGCTGTTAAGATATAAACTGCTAGAAAGTCAGAGATACAACTTTCTGAAATTAGTTTCTTAAAACTGTTGCAACAGTCATTTAAAATTATTACAATTGATTATATTTAGAGAAAAAAGATAAATACTTCACAACTTCTCTTGATTTGGAGCAGGAACTACAGAATGCTGTGATTAATAATTTTTACTATACTTTTGTCTTCCTGGAGATGGTTGGCATAAAAATGGGCTATCAACTGTGTCAAATTGAAGTAAATAGGACTAAAATGAATCCAGATCCTTAAGTTTGGGCAACCAGAGTCAGAATATGAGATCTTACTCGTATTTATATTTTTGCATCTCATTTTTTGGAAAAAATTTTGGTTATAAATTAAAATAATGTATTTCCCATTAAGTTGGCAGTAGGGCTTGAAGAAGAAAGAGCACATGGAGTACTATAAAACTGATAGGGTAGAGATTATATAAGAACACATGTGTAAATACAGATATGTATCCTATAATGGGATTTCAAGTAACTATGGATTTTAAGTTTTCCCTTATTACAAGTAAATTTTTTTTAAGATTTTATTTATTTATTTGACAGAGAGAAAGATATCACAAGTAGGCAGAGAGGCAGGCAGAGAGAGAGGAGGAAACAGGCTTCCCTCTGAGCAGAGAGCCTGATATGGGGCTCAATTCCAGAACCCTGAGATCATGACCTGAACCGAAGGCAGAGGCTTAACCCACTGAACCTCCCAGGTGCCCCACAAGTAAAATTTATAATACAATGCAGGTCCAAATTTCTAGGCCAAAGGCAGGTAAATCTGTTGTGTTAACATAGTGATTGCAGTTTTGTTCATAAAATATCTGTGTGGTTGAGAAGACATTGCCTGACAAATGTCTCACACCTAGAGCTTCCGGAGTTTCACATACCTTGGAAGTAAAAAAGGGAAATCTAACAAAAAATTGATGATAGCAAAAAAAAAATAAAATAAGACCCTTTCTTCCTTCCTTTTTTCATTTCATTTGTTTTTGTTTGCTTTACTTTGTCTCTGTTGGAGAATATGTGTATTAGGGTGAGTGCTTTGGTGTCTTGCCTGGAGGCTCCTGTGTGTGTCTCTAAAACCAAATAATGGGCTGGCACATCAGGCTGCAGTGGGGATTTTTCCTATGTAATCAGAGTTCTGAGGAGACAGTTATAGCCTCACAGCCATACCCTATTGGGAAAATGAAACCGGTCCTCTGTACCTTTCCCAGCTATCTTCTCATACTACCTTCATGGCCAAGAGCAGAATTTCCTGAGGAAGGATGTTCTGTGTTAGGCAGAAAACCCAATATTCAACTGAAATAAATGAATAAATAAATTATTTAAAAATAAAGAAATCAGACTTGATTTTCTTGCTTTATTACAAACTACCTCCCAACCTTGAACACCAGGCTGTGCCTGGGATTCTCAGGCTCCCTTTACATGATTTTCCCATGAGCTGGTTCCATAATACTGGGCCTGGCTTTAAATGTTATGTGGCTGGTTAGAGATAGAAAAGCCATCAAACTGTGAAAGTCTAAGGCTCCAGAGAAATAAGCAGTGTGTGTGTATGTGTGTATGGAATACAAGTTGTATCACCATTAAAACAGTGTTTATAAAACATTGCGATATTAAATTCTTAATTTATTTGAATCAACACATAGGATTATCAATAAAATAAGTTAGAACAATAAGTGTAGACCTTTCGGGCCATTCTGATGTAGAAAGTTCATAGGTCTGATTTAAAAGGTTCATTGTTGGTGCTAGTGTTAGAACTGTTGACCTGTTCTTTATTTTTTTTTTTTTTTAAGATTTTTTTAAATTTATTTGTCAGAGAGAGAGAGAGCATGAACACAGGCAGACAGAATGGCAGGCAGAGGCAGAGGGAGAAGCAGACTCCCTGCCGAGCAAGGAGCCCGATGTGGGACTCGATCCCAGGACACTGGGATCATGACCTGAGCCGAAGGCAGCTGCTTAACCAACTGAGCCACCCAGGCGTCCCTGACCTGTTCTTTATTCTCCTCACATTTTCTATGTACTCCTCTGCCCACGTAAATTTAAATTTTGTGCACCATCAAAGTTAAATCTCAAAGATAAAATTTTTCATTGTCCATACAACTCTCAACTTTGGGTGTTGATTTCCACATTTTTTAAGTGGAACTTTGTGTTTTATTTGTTCAGCTTAGTCCCTGAAAAAGATCTGACTGCTGTGTGTCACAGCACTCTGTGTGTGTGTGTGTGTGTGTATGTGTGTGTGTGTGTGTAGTAACGTAAGTGCTGATGAAGAGAGGGAAATGCATTTGCACTGTAAGCACAGTTCCCAGGATTCTGGCTTCCATCTGTAGACTGAAGCAATCAATCATGACTGACATGATGAGATGCAAAGAGTAATGATGGCACGACATAATCACCTACAGAAACTGTTGTATTTATCCCATCTGTAACGCATTCATTGTTTCTCTAGTTTTTCTAACATTCTCCCACTCATCTCTGAAAAACTGGTGGAAGATTCAGATAGGTTTATTTTTATGACCTTGTGGTTTCACTCTACTCAATATTTGGGGGGAAATACCTACTCTCATGCTGACTTCTTTCATTAAATATTTTTTAAAAATATACACGCTCTGAAAACTGAGAATTCTGTATTTATCTAACTAGTCAATTTAGTGCATGAGATATCTAATCTCCTAGCACTTAACAGCCAGACACCCCGTCAGGTTCCCTGGAAAAGAGCGTGCTTATTGTGGTAACAATGAAACACTGTTTTTAGGATAGATTCCCTCTCATCTGCCAACACAGCATATGAAGACCAAAATGAAACCATTTGGACATTTATCCTCCAAACTCCCTCACTGGAAGTCCTTTCTTTCTCTGCAGTCTTTTGGAGTGCTCTTGAAAGAGTACAACCAGGACGCCTTTCCAGTCTGGGTTTTGACTCTGTGCATGGCAGAAATCAAAGTGATGGGAATCCTTCCTATACCAAAGTTCAGAGTCTTAGGAGAAAGTAGCCCTTAAGATGGAGAGGAATGGACAAATATTCCTAAGGCTTTAATTTTTTTTTTTTCCCCTTCTCTCTCACAGTAATCTCCCCTTTGCCTTACATTTGCTGGTATGGATTCTGGAATACTGTAGAATTTGTTTGGAACTTAAAATGCTGCATTTTTAACTAACTATATATATACTTTTGTGAACAATACTTAATCATTTCCATGTAAGGGGCCATTTCTTTTATCTTTATGCTTTCATGGCACATGGCTTCTGTTTTTCTCTGTGGGTGTGCAAACTTAACACATGTAAATGCATACTCATGCATGTTCTCTATGAAGCAGATTTTGCCATATAAAAAGTTGACACTAAATGTACAATTAAATGTATATAACATGTGGATTTTTTAATAATACACAATTCTTTTTTTAAAAAATTTATTTATGTATTTGAGAGTGATTGTGAGCATGCGGGCACACTTCTTGGGGATGAAGGGTGCAAAGGGAGAGGGAGAGAGAATCTCAGGCATTTCACTGTGGAGGGTGAAGCCTGATTTGAGGCTCAGTCCCACAACCCCGAGATCACCACCAGAGCTGAAATCAAGAGTTGGATACTCCACTGACTGAGCCACCTAGGCACCCCAATAATTTACAATTCTGACATTTAATTTTTTGCATTAAACCCCCTGGGTTAGAATATTAGCTTCTTGCAGGCAAGAATTTGACTTTTCATGTTCTTGCTATATCTCCAATGTTTGCCACATAGGCACACTCTAAGTATTTGTTGAATAAATTAGAAAAATGTCTTTAACCCTGAAGCTTCATCAAGCAGAAAAAAGATAATTTGTAATAAAGCCATGGCATGATTTTTGATCAATTTATAGAGTATAAATAATGCTTATGAAAGGGAATGCAAGTCTTAATTGGGTTCCTGACAGCCTTTGAACCTTGGTAGTTTTTTAAATAGGAAGCTGATTTAAGGCAATCAACGTAGAGTTTCCGTTTGGAGGGAGATGGTCTTCCTTCAGATCTACTATGAACCTGGCATGCACAGGTACAGCTGTACCTGGGGGAAAAACAAGTTACTGACTAACAAGTTACTGCTGAGCCCCTCAAGTACCTCCTGTAGCCTCTAGTGTTTCGGTTTCCTTAAGAATTCCCTGGACCGGGGCGCCTGGGTGGCTCAGTGGGTTAAAGCCTCTGCTTTCGGCTCAGGTCATGATCCCAGGGTCCTGGGATCGAGCCCCGCATCGGGCTCTCTGCTCAGCAGGGAGCCTGCTTCCTCTTCTCTCTCTGCCTGCCTCTCTGCCTACTTGTGATCTCTGTCTGTCAAATAAATAAATAAATAAATAAATAAATAAAGAATTCCCTGGACCTCCCAGCAATCCCACAAAGAAAGGGTTAGTGCCCAGCATAATAGGGGGCCTCTGGCACTGTGGCCAGAAATTACTCTGATTGGCCAGTGTCTCTGTGTACTGGTTGCTAAATATTTTGAATGAATATCATCTCTATCTTCCTGTTAGCGTTCTGACAGGAAGCCAGTTCTTTCCTTCCCAAGGGTTTCATGAGAAGTGAAAAGTTGTCCTACCCACTGTGCAGAAAGTCATTCAAAGTTTTGTAGAAAGAAGGAAAGAATGTGAAATTTTAATAGAGGCCAACAGCACAGAACAAAAGAATGAGATGGAGAGCACTTAAAAGAGAATCCTACAGACTTAGAGTAAAAGAGAACAGAGATGAGAGATCAATGCCTTATATTGGGTTAGCTGGTGAGGCACAAGGACTGTGAACAGAACAGCTTGACCGCATTACGATGGGAAGAACCTGGAAAAGGGAGGTCAGAGACTGGAGATACAAATCTAACTATGGTGCCTTGTCTGTGGACATTCAGGTAGGCTGATGGAGGCATCTGTGTGTGTGCACCCATGAGCGTGCACACACAAACACATGGTGAAGACTTAGATGTGAAATGCATTGATCTAATGCATTGCTAAGTAAGGAGAGCAGAAACCCAGGGAATGAGAAACCACTGACATGTAGTAGAGTAGTCTAGCAGACCGGGCTGGTCAACCTAGTGCCTGGAATACAAATTGATGTCAGAACCAAAGAAATAATGGCAGCAAGAGGGAAAAGATCCTTGTGTTGGAGTTGTATGTGCTTCATGACCCATTAAACTTAGAGTTTAGTCAAGCATCTTATGGATTTCAGCTTTTACAATCAGTATGTGAGGCAGTCATTTGAGCTCACTCCCTGTTTTAAAAACTGTTTTTCATTTAATTTCTTCTTGCGATCTTTGAACTTTTGGCTGCAGAACTTTGTCTCCCATTTTTTTTTTTAGAATCTATTTGCTTTAGGCATTTTTTTAATTCCTCCCAGTACATGGATCGTGGCTCTACCAAGATACAGGATATACTGCATACTTAGGTACTCTGGTTTTCTCCAGCCCACTCTGTCACACACACCCTCTAGTGGGTACTCCTGGCCCCACCATCCTGATAAGTTTCTTGTTTCACTGAAGTGTGGAGACTACTTTGGCCTCAGCCTAGTGAGCAGGTCTTCACCCTGGCCGCAAAGCTAGCAACCAGCTACACGGTAGGCCTCCCATTGGTAAAGGTACAGGAAACTTTGTATGAACCAGTCAAGCTGAGGAAGAGGACAGAGTGTTAGTCTCATTGTGAAAGTGAAATATGAGATAATCTGAGACAAGGCTACATTGTATACTCTGCACAATTCAGAAAGCATATAATCAGTGCTGCCATTCAGAAAGGTCTTATTTGTACTGTTTTTATGTTTTGTTCTGGTTTTATGAATGATAAGGTGACTTCTAAGTCACACTGACTAGTAATGCTGTGTGTTCTGGTCAGCTTCCTACATGGGTCAGCTGGACCTGCAGCTTGTGATTGTCAGTGACCTTAGTAGTAGGATGCTAGAGAATATACAATCACTTCCCTTGAGAAGTGACAGGCACAGTGACAGGCACAGGCACAGACACGAGTGCATAGTACATCAGGGGGGGAAATAGTTTACAATACTTAAGAAATGAAGAATAACCTATATAACAAGAAGGACAACATCTTAAGAATAGATACTGACCATTAGACATAGTACAGGGTCTGTATACCTGCCACACGCATAAGAACAAGAAAGCTGTTGGGAATACAGGACTAAAATGTTGGCTCAGCCAATTCCTGGCAAAAGAATTATTACCAACTCCCTATTGAGGAGGACTAAGTAATAAATACTAAACTCATACACCTGTAGTGTAAGTTTAACCCATAAGTCATATACAACTTAATCTAGTTAATATTTTATAAGTTTATCCACACAATGATCAAATTATTCTTAAAGAACTCTCTTGGATTTAAAAGCCCAATTAAAGCTCCCTATCCAGGTGTTGAGAGAAGCTTCAATTATTTTATCAATAGACCAGTGCCTCAGAAAATCTGACTTGTTCTTAATTGGGCATTTTACATTCATTGCATCTTTGGGGAAAAAATGTGGTAGAGACAATGAGAAGACAACTATGTGATCAGTACCCTAGAAAATTTTTAATAACAAATAAATGAGGAGGTAAATTTTTTAAAAATGGTAATTCATAGTTAACTCCCAATTTGCCATATGAACACCAAGAGGAAGTGTTCCTGGATCTATTCATAAAGAGGAGGGGGTTTTTAGCCTTATTTTTTGGATAGCAAGGAATGTTTTTAGTAGCAATATTCATTTGTGAAATAAATGTGGATTCACTTAACAAACTATATTCATACTCTGTCAAATTCCTGTTTTTAAACAGTTGGGTTCACTGAGCAAGCTAATTTAATGCCTTACTAAAAAGAAAAAAGAATGGACATTCTCTCTAGTCAAATATACATGTGGATAGAATTTAAGCAAGTAAGGCTTTTCTCTGTGGAATACAAAAATATAACTGAGTATATATTTTAAACACATACACACAATGGAAGAAATCAAACTAAATGTGTGTGTTTAACCTCTTCAACTTTCCAAATACTGGATGCGGTAAGATTGGGTATGACAGTCAAGTAGCTAAGTTGAAAGTTTTCTCTTTGTATATGTTATTTTTACCCTTCTCTCTTCAGAATCTAAATGGAAACAGATGACTTCTTCAGAGGTAGTTAGCCATTCTCTTAAAAAAGAAAACCTGTCAATTTTACAAAGATAAATTAAATGATTGATTGTAGAAATAATCAGTAATTAAAAAATAAGGCTGGGAAAATTTAACCATGTTTGCTATTGAATGTTCTGTTTCTCATTCTTGTTTCACATATGATCATCATTTGGGATAAAAATAACCATATACCCAAAGAAATGGGAAAAAAGAAGATTGAATTATCATAGTTTCTGTAGTATATTTAGTACATTTCCTTTTTGTGCAGTTTACCAGGTTTCTACTAAAGACAGATATGAGTAGAGAGGCTATAATTATACCAAATAGCCAAGGAAAATTAAATTTTATTCCTGATTACCTTGATTCTCAGGAGAGATCTTGTGAGAATTAATGTTTGTTGTAGGAATTTATACAATCTTATTATTTCACTTTTATCTGTATCAGGTAGTTTAGAAACAATGGATATATCATAACTTTTTCATAATTTCCAATTCTCATCTGTCTTCTCAGCTTGATTGTCAACAGTGGTGTCCAGAAACCATTTTAGGCAAAATTATGAGTAGAAAGCTCTGACTTTCCTACTTCCTTTGCCAACCCTTTTTGGCATTGTTTTTCTTTCATGTTTCTTAGGAATGTCCTCTTATTTATAGGTTTTTATCTTAAAGTCAGTTAAACATTAGATATTTAACAGACTGTCCCATTCAAGAATTAATTGCATTCACACTTCTTTTGATAAGAAAAAGAATTCCCTAATTTTATAACTTACAAGGTGAAAACTTACATGATGAAAATTCAGGTGCTATGGATCATGGAAAGAGAATATTCTTGGTTGAGAGATCTCCTCAGTATCACTATAAAAAACCTATGTCTTGCTTTATTCTTAAGACATCCCTTAAAGGGGCATGTGTGTGTGTGTGCATGAGAGAGAGAACACAAGAGTGTTTTCACACTTTCCTCGGCAATAAAAATAACCACAATCCTATAAACACATTTATAAATCTCTAAAGGAATTTTTTATATGTCTGCCATAATTCTGAGTGTTGCATGGATAAAATGATCATAGCCAGATAAAAGAGGCTACATTCACTTACTATATTTATAAAATTTTGGGGAGAAATACTCATAGGTACTATTTACCTATATGTATTAAGCTGTTGTATTGTATTTACCAAAGGATGCTTTAACAATGCCAAGATGATTTATTCCTAAAGGTAGGAAATGACCACTGTAATTTGTGAGGATTGACAACCAGAACTAGGCAGTGCTATTTAAACCAATGAGTAATCAGAAGAGTTGATAGCTCTCCTTTAAGACTCAGATTTCCTATGGGGCATGACACTTTTGCAAACAGTTAGTGAACTATGGTTCTGTGAAAATCAATTTATGATTACTGAAATTTGGGGACATGCCAGCATTTAGCAGAATATGCTTTATAAACTATATAAATTTTATTGGAAGAAAAATCTGCAAAAGAATATCTGAAACTGTAACTATAGGATTAATATTTTTTTTTGAGAGCAGGATAGAGAGAGAGAGAAAGCAGTAGAGAGAGCAGGAGGTGGCACTCTCTGTAGTGGGGGCAGTATGCAGACACAGGGAGGGAGAGAGAACCTTAAGCAGGCTCATGATTCTGCCTTGATCTCATGACCTTGAGATCATGACTGAGCTAAAATCAGGAGTCAGATGCTGAACCAGCTGAACCATGCTGGTTCAACCACCCCGACATGATTAATTTTTTGTCACTAGAAATATCTATCATTAAAATATGAACATCTTCCTCAGAGCTACTGGAGATGTTGAGTTGGTATGTAAAACGCTGACAAGATATTGTGAAATACATTAGCTGCAGAATATTCACACTGGGGGTGCCTGGGTGGCTCAGTTGGTTAAGCATCTGACTTCGACTCAGGTCATGATCCCAGGGTGCTGGGATAGAGTCCCGTATCGGGCTCCCTGCATATCAGGAAGCCTGCTTCTCCCACTCCCTCTCTGTCTCCCACTGCTTGCATTCCCTCTCTTGCTGTGTCTCTGTCAAATAAATAAAATCTTAAAAAAAAAAAAAAGTATGGCACATTTTTCCATTTCTTTGTGTCTTCCTCAATTTCTTTCATGAGTACTTTATAGTTTTCTGAGTATAGATTCTGTGTCTCTTTGGTTAGGTTTATTCCTAGGTATCTTATGGTTTTGGATGCAATTGTAAATGGGATTGACTCCTTAATATCTCTTTCTTCTGTCTTGCTGTTGGTGTAGAGAAATGCAACTGATTTCTGTGCATTGATTTTATATCCTGACACTTTACTGAATTCCTGTATAAGTTCTAGCAGTTTTGGAGTGGAGTCTTTTGGGTTTTCCACATATAGTATCATATCATCTGCGAAGAGTGATAATTTGACTTCTTCTTTGGCGATTTGGATGCCTTTAATTTCCTTTTGTTGTCTGATTGCTGAGGCTAGGACCTCTAGTACGATGTTGAATAGCAGTGGTGATAATGGACATCCCTGCCGTGTTCCTGACCTTAGCGGAAAAGCTTTCAGTTTTTCTCCATTGAGAATGATATTTGCGGTGGGTTTTTCATAGATGGCTTTGATGATATTGAGGTATGTGCCCTCTATCCCTACACTTTGAAGAGTTTTGATCAGGAAGGGATGTTGTACTTTGTCAAATGCTTTTTCAGCATCTATTGAGAGTATCATATGGTTCTTGTTCTTTCTTTTATTGATGTGTTGTATCACATTGACTGATTTGCGGATGTTGAACCAACCTTGCAGCCCTGGAATAAATCCCACTTGGTCGTGGTGAATAATCTTTTTAATGTACTGTTGAATCCTATTGGCTAGTATTTTGTTGAGTATTTTCGCATCTGTGTTCATCAAGGATATTGGTGTATAGCTCTCTTTTTTGGTGGGATCCTTGTCTGGTTTTGGGATCAAGGTGATGCTGGCCTCATAAAATGAGTTTGGAAGTTTTCCTTCCATTTCTATTTTTTGGAACAGTTTCAGGAGAATAGGAATTAGTTCTTCTTTAAATGTTTGGTAGAATTCCCCCGGGAAGCCGTCTGGCCCTGGGCTTTTGTTTGTTTGGAGATTTTTAATGACTGTTTCAATCTCCTTACTGGTTATGGGTCTGTTCAGGCTTTCTATTTCTTCCTGGTTCAGTTGTGGTAGTTTATATGTTTCTAGGAATGCATCCATTTCTTCCAGATTGTCAAATTTATTGGCGTAGAGTTGCTCATAGTATGTTCTTATAATAGTTTGTATTTCTTTGGTGTTAGTTGTGATCTCTCCTCTTTCATTCATGATTTTATTTATTTGGGTCCTTTCTCTTTTCTTTTTGATAAGTCGGGCCAGGGGTTTATCAATTTTATTAATTCTTTCAAAGAACCAGCTCCTAGTTTCGTTGATTTGTTCTATTGTTTTTTTGGTTTCTATTTCATTGATTTCTGCTCTGATCTTTATGATTTCTCTTCTCCTGCTGGGCTTAGGGTTTCTTTCTTGTTCTTTCTCCAGCTCCTTTAGGTGTAGGGTTAGGTTGTGTACCTGAGACCTTTCTTGTTTCTTGAGAAAGGCTTGTACCGCTATATATTTTCCTCTCAGGACTGCCTTTGTTGTGTCCCACAGATTTTGAACCGTTGTATTTTCATTATCATTTGTTTCCATGATTTTTTTCAATTCTTCTTTAATTTCCCGGTTGACCCATTCATTCTTTAGAAGGATACTGTTTAGTCTCCATGTATTTGGGTTCTTTCCAAACTTCCTTTTGTGGTTGAGTTCTAGCTTTAGAGCATTGTGGTCTGAAAATATGCAGGGAATGATCCCAATCTTTTGATACCGGTTGAGTCCTGATTTAGGACCGAGGATGTGATCTATTCTGGAGAATGTTCCATGTGCACTAGAGAAGAATGTGTATTCTGTTGCTTTGGGATGAAATATTCTGAATATATCTGTGATGTCCATCTGGTCCAGTGCTCCTGGATTGGAAGAATAAATATTGTGAAAATGTCTATGCTACCTAAAGCAATCTACACATTTAATGCAATTCCTATCAAAGTACCATCCATCTTTTTCAAAGAAATGGAACAAATAATTCTAAAATTTATATGGAACCAGAAAAGACCTCGAATAGCCAAAGGGATATTGAAAAAGAAAGCCAACGTTGGTGGCATCACAATTCCGGACTTCAAGCTCTATTACAAAGCTGTCATCATCAAGACAGCATGGTACTGGCACAAAAACAGACACATAGATCAATGGAACAGAATAGAGAGCCCAGAAATAGACCCTCAAATCTATGGTCAACTAATCTTCGACAAAGCAGGAAAGAATGTCCAATGGAAAAAAGACAGCCTTTTCAATAAATGGTGCTGGGAAAATTGGACAGCCACATGCAGAAAAATGAAATTGGACCATTTCCTTACACCACACACAAAAATAGACTCAAAATGGATGAAGGACCTCAATGTACGAAAGGAATCCATCAAAATCCTTGAGGAGAACACGGGCAGCAACCTCTTTGACCTCTGCCGCAGCAACATCTTCCTAGGAACAACGCAAAAGGCAAGGGAAGCAAGGGAAAAAATGAACTACTGGGATTTCATCAAGATCAAAAGCTTTTGCACAGCAAAGGAAACAGTTAACAAAATCAAAAGACAACTGACAGAATGGGAGAAGATATTTGCAAACGACATATCAGATAAAGGACTAGTGTCCAGAATCTATAAAGAACTTAGCAAACTCAACACCCAAAGAACAAATAATCCAATCAAGAAATGGGCAGAAGACATGAACAGACATTTCTGCAAAGAAGACATCCAGATGGCGAACAGACACATGAAAAAGTGCTCCATATCACTCGGCATCAGGGAAATACAAATCAAAACCACAATGAGATATCACCTCACACCAGTCAGAATGGCTAAAATCAACAAGTCAGGAAATGACAGATGCTGGCGAGGATGCGGAGAAAGGGGAACCCTCCTACACTGTTGGTGGGAATGCAAGCTGGTGCAGCCACTCTGGAAAACAGCATGGAGGTTCCTCAAAATGTTGAAAATAGAACTGCCCTATGACCCAGCAATTGCACTATTGGGTATTTACCCTAAAGATACAAATGTAGTGATCCAAAGGGACACATGCACCCGAATGTTTATAGCAGCAATGTCCACAATAGCCAAACTATGGAAAGAACCTAGATGTCCATCAACAGATGAATGGATCAAGAAGATGTGGTATATATACACAATGGAATACTATGCAGCCATCAAAAGAAATGAAATCTTGCCATTTGCGACAACATGGATGGAACTAGAGCGTATCATGCTTAGCGAAATAAGTCAAGCAGAGAAAGACAACTATCATATGATCTCCCTGATATGAGGAAGTGGTGATGCAACATGGAGGCTTAAGTGGGTAGAAGAAGAATAAATGAAACAAGATGGGATTGGGAGGGAGACAAACCATAAGTGACTCTTAATCTCACAAAACAAACTGAGGGTTGCCGGGGGGAGGGGGTTTGGGAGAAGGGGGTGGGATTATGGACATTGGGGAGGGTATGTGATTTGGTGAGTGCTATGAAGTGTGTAAACCTGGTGATTCACAGACCTGTACCCCTGGGGATAAAAATATATGTTTATAAAAAAAAAAAAAAAAAAAAAAAAAAAAAAAGTATATTCACACTGGAGAATGTTTCAGTCCCCCAAGTATGTATGCCACCATCTCAGCAAGCAGTGAATCACTATCTATAAAAATTCAGAACTTGCTTAATCTGAAAGCTCACCAATTATGGCAAGGAAATTACCAAACCAGAAAAATGCAGAGAATCTGAGACATGGCGCTAAGTTGGCTCATTCATTATCCAGTCATCCACGTCATCAAATAAGAAGTGTTGAGGGGGAAAAACAAAGGCAATAAGGAAGAAGGATGAAATAACTAAGGCTAGCCCTTTTAAAAAACCCAAATAAGCTTTTTTTTTTCTCCTCTCATTCCCACTGTCCTTCTGATGCTCTCTTTCCTAGAACCAAAAGGTATGCTTTGTCCTATAGTCTTCTCTACCCTTTGCTCTTGCGTTAAAACTAACCTTTTTTCTGATGCTGTATTCTATAAAACTGTATTTTTAGAAGATCATTTCTTTCATTGACTTAAGTATTTTTAAAACATCTCATATTACTAAGTGATGTGATAGGTGTTAGTGATATAAAGATGGACATGAAAGTTACTTCATGTCTCTGTGGATGAAACTATACCTATGAACAGGCTAAAAGTATATTTTTAAGGTCTGTGTAGTTCTACAATTTAATAGACTACTTCTATGGGGAACTAATACCCTAAAAAAAGTCATTTTAAAAGAATTTTAGGTACTGCATGGGGAGTGTAGGGTAGTTTAGGTATGGATAAGAAGATGAAAAGAGCAGGCCTTTAACAGTCACACATGTTGGCTTATTCAGTATTATTTTTCTGAAAATGTAATGCCATTAACCAGGTAAATATATACCTGTTAAATACTAAAATATAATACCTGTTAAATACTAAAATATAATACCTGTTAAATACTAAAATTATTTGATCACTGTGGAATATTAAGGTATGGTTATCCTGCAAGTTATACAGTAGTAAAGTCAGGATTGGATGTTGAGAATGGAGTGTCAGCCATGAAGTGAGGTCATTCTCACAGTCACCTCAGTAAGATCCAAGTGAAGGAATAACCAGAGATAGACAACAGATGTTCCCTAGAGGGCAAATTTGCCCTCTAGGGAACATCTGACAATTTTTTTTTAAAGATTTTATTTATTTATTTGACAGAGAGAGATCACAAGTAGGCATAGAGGCAGGCAGAGAGAGAGGAAGGGAAGCAGGCTCCCTGCTGAGCAGAGAGCCTGATGCGGGACTCAATCCCAGGACCCTGAGATCGTAACCTGAGCTGAAGGCAGCGGCTTAACACACTGAGCCACCCAGGCGCCCCACATCTGACAATGTTTGAAACATTTTTGGTTGTCACAACTGGGGGAGGTACTAATGGCACCTAGTGCATAGAGACCAGGGCTGATACAGAACATTCTACAATGCACAGGGCTGTTCCCCACAGCAAAGAATTACCCAGCTCCAAATGTCAGTGGTGCTGAGGTAGAGAAATCCTCACATAAAGGTTATTGTGGCATCTCTTCTTCTGAAGATATCTATTTTACATCCTGAGATTTTTCCAAGAATGGGCTATGAGCAAGGTCTTCATGATAGGATTAAAACTGTGATGTTGTCCCAATCCTACCTAATAGCATTCAGTGCATTTCTCAAACGTGAATGAACATTAAAATATATGGGCTACCTTAAAATACATATTCCTGAATCTGTGTCCAGGGGCTCTTATTTAGTAGGTTTAGAATAGGACATAGGAATCTTAATTTTTTAGGTGATTCTGAGGAGAATGTTTGGAGGACCACCATACAATAGGAAACACTGATCTATTGGGTAAAACCCAAGTTCTTTAACATTCATACAAGTCTCTGCCTTCATCCAATCCCTGCATTGTCCTTCTCTTTTACTCTATGTTCTAGTAATATGGAGCTACTTGAAATTTATGGAACATTTTACTATTTTATGAATTCTTCTGACCAGGTCTCTTTGCTTCTTTGTCCTGCTGGTGGCTAACCAGTAGTGTGCTGGTCAATGTTTAGTGGATGTCTAAAAACAAACAAAAATTCCCTGAGTTGTAGTATTTGCCAACTTCTGTGCTATAAATACTTCCACCAGGGCCAGCTTCAAGCTACCAATGTGACATTTCTGGGAAGAAATGTGCACAGTCAGCTCTTGAGAGAGTGTGAGCCAGCTCCTACATGGCATTGCAAGTAATCCTTATCTTTTCCCTTCCTTGAGCCTTTCCTGATGGTTTGAGTGATTCTTACACATTAATACTGCGATTGTTACATTCTCTCATTTGTATTTCTTAACACATGCGTTACTTAACTAGACTGAGTTCTTTGAAATGAAGGCCTGTGGTAATAAAAAATGTACTTAGTTAAATTACATTTTAATTCAAATGTTTGTGTATTTATGGTGCTTTTGTATGTTTTCCTTTTGATATACCAAATTATTTAATGAAGTGTTAAAATCTTTAAAGTATTCTCTAAGTTTCAGCTTTAGTCATATTAAAGTGAAGCAAGCCAGGTTAAAATATTAAAGGGGAAAACTTTATCTTCTGGGAGCCAGCCTAAGCACTAATAAAAGTGAAGTATGTGACCTTGGGAAGTTAACTTTGTGCTATTTTTCACTGATAGGGGACTCTCCCAAAGATTCGAAGTTCTGGGTTATTTCAGTTGGAGGAAGTTGTATTTACTTATATAGTACTTTATGGTTAACTTTGCTGAGTAGAGCAAATTATCAGGGACTTCTTAACCTGGACCTTTTTCCGCACCCCCTCCCCCCCGAAAAGATCTTCTTACTATTTCACTCCTAAGTAATTACGTTCCTGAATTGGAACATATTTTTGAAGGCAGAAATATTTGGTAATTGCTCTGGTACCCAGGGAAGATAGGGTGAAAACTTTTTATGCTGCCATATGAAAAAGCAAACCTTAAATGTGGGCAGATTGTTTCATTTTATCTAAAGAGACATATAGTTATTTTTCTGAGCTCTCAAAATATCACTATGTGTATATGTTATCCCAGTCATTTGTTTTCTATAATTATATAGATATTAGATAGTTTATTTGTTTTACTGAAAGATCAATTCTAAAAAGTTTAACACTAGTGAATATTCTTCTCTATTAGTGTGTATTTGTATGTAGTCATACACTTAAATAGATTTAACACATCATAATACAGTATAAACAAAAGAAATTATCTTCCTTTAAGGCATAGACATAAGGTTAAATTAAACCATATTGTGCCATGGTATAGTATGTTCCTTTTATGTTTTATGGAATTATAAGTTGAAACCCTAAGAGTGATGCCTCTTCTGGGAGGTAGTGGTGTTCTAAATTGAGGAATGGAGGAATTAAAAAAAAAAAAAAAAAGCCCTTAGAGAATCCATTTATTTGGTGCCCATACTGTTTTTTTGTTTGTTTTGTTTTGTTTTGTTTTTGGCTTACTTACCTTTTCGTGATTTGTGAAAAGATGCAAGACTAAATAGATCTTCTAGATGTGATTCAGTAGGGCAACTCAAATTATTCCCAACTTAAAAGCGAATCCAAGGAATGTTTAACTTTTCTGGCTTAAATTACTCATATAAAAAGAAAGTTTAAATTGGCAGTAAAAGCAATTCTATATGCTTCTGAGGCAGAAACTTCAGAACAATGATATTTAAACTTAGATTAGCAATTACTTGAGAAGATTGAATATTATTGAAGAAGATCATTTTAATTTTGATCAGTTGCCTTTTCAGGTTTATTTATTTTCTGTTGAAAAATGACTTGTTTCCAAGCTTGTATCTCAAAGAGAGTTAGAAGAAATTTTGAAAGACTAATATTATATTAGGCAGTCATCCCAAAAGTTGATAGGACACAACTGCATAGTAGAAATTGGTGATGTAAAAGGCATGTGTTTCTCAAGAAATGGACTTCATAACTTTCGTAAAGCTTTACTCGCTTTGAATGATGGGCTTTTTTTGCCTAGGAGTGAAATAATTACGTAGGGTACTATACCACAGCACTCTCTTAAAAATATATTGCATCAGGGTCATGATGTTGTAATTTAGATTTTTAAAGGTAAGAGAGTAAGCTTTTAAATTTAATATCTCAGGGACTTTGGATCCTTTCCACCCAAAACTTGGCTTGCAATTTGTCTCCACAGATGATTTTAATGGTTTAAATTAGTTACGGCTTTTCAAATTGTGAAGTAGCCAATTATTTAGCTTTGACCAAAGTTTAAACAATTAGTTCTAACCAGCACCAGTTATTTTAAAAATCAGGTTTTAGAGGAAAAGAAGTAAATGTGGTTAGTTAATTTCTTATTGCTCAGGGGCTTAACAATTTAAAAATAAAATTCCTAAGATTTTAGTCTGAGGGGGAACTCCCTATTTCTGTGAATAGTTTCTTGAAATATTGTTGTGTGTCAGTGAAAATTTAGAAATGGAAATGGTTTTAAGACCTCAAAACCCTTCAGTCCCCTTTCATATACATATTTACGTGGCCCCTACTAAGTCACAGCTTTTGTAGCTTCATTTTGAAGTCAGCTATCACTTGCAAATAGTACAAAAGAAGGGAGAGCTCAAAGGAGGGCATCGATTTCCAGGCTTCACCCCATTGCAAAGTTTAGAGTCTTTTGATTTGCCTTTATCCAGACACTGCAAAAGCCTTTGGTGGAAGGTTGCCAATTTCAGTTAAACTTACACCGTATTAGTCTTACTTGAGAGTTTTTGGATCACTATTAAATAACTGAGCAGACAGAGGAACATAATGCCCATCTTGTATTGCCTGGATCAACAAGTGCACTTGAAGGCTGTTAACAGAGCCTGAAGAAGAGGCTCCGTGTGGGAACGCAGGATCCTGAGTACCTTCCCATGGCTAGTGTGGTTTGTACTTGTGTCCTTTTGCAGGCATTTATGCTGTCGTCTTCTGGTATTCCTCTTTGTTTATAAGACTGTTGAGACTAACCTTAGGATCAAGGTAGGGAGGATAGCTTTGGAAGGACAGAGGTCATTTTTTTTTTTATAGATTTTATTTATTTATTTGACGGACAGAGATCACAAGTAGGCAGAGGCAGGCAGAGAGAGAGGGGAAAGCAGGCTCCCTGCTGAGCAGAGAGACCGATGCGGGGCTCGATCCCAGGACCCTGGGATCATGACCTGAGCCGAAGGCAGAGGCTTTAACCCACTGAGCCACTCAGGTGCCCCCAGAGGTCATTTTTAAAAACCACTTTCCAAGTATTCTCTTTTCATGCTGAGGTTTAGATGTTGTCCTCTTTGAATAAATATAGGAAAGACAAAGAAAAATGATCTGATTTATCTGGGATTAAAACATAAGTATGCATTTCAAGAGACAGAATTGCAACCAATTCAGGGCCTCTCAGTTTTTCTGGATGTTTTCCATAACAAAGCCTGGTTGACTCAATGACAAGAGTCCATCTAGATACAAACCTGTAAGTCTAATAAATGTCAGAATCTAATTAAATGAATACTGTATTATTCATAGTAATTTTGGTAGGAAATGAAAACAGTGGACTGGGAACTAAGTGGTCTGCTACTGTCATTGAGATCTAAACTAGACACAGCCTTTAACCTCGTTTTTGAATCTGTCAAATGGGGTAATGTTTATCAGACATTTTCTAAATTCTTCTCCTACCAAAAAGCTAATGCCATTATGACATTACCTTAAAGACTAGGGTCAGGACAGGATGTAAAAGTGGAAGAAAAAGAGGCACTATCCTATTTCTAGAAATGAGAGATTTTTACAGCCAAATTTAATAATCAAGTGAAATTGAACAAAAGAAAGAAATATGTTAGTATTCTTACACAATAATTAGATCTCCACCCTCCTGACTGCCATCAGCACCCAAAAAACATGCAAGTTTGGGAGAGAGTAAGTGGCTGCCTCATATATCCATTTATAGGATGCCAATACTTATAAACTAATAAGGACAAAACTGCAGGGAAGGGAGCTGAATTTGGGCCCTTGCAAATTTCCTGTGTTCTCCTCTTCCTTCCATGCAATCTCAAAGGGACCAATAAGTCAAATGCAGGGAGATGGAAATGAAAAGTAGTTCTATCAACCTAGCCTAAGAGATGGGGGCACAACAAAGAAGAGGCTGGATTGAAGTGGGATCAAAATGGTGCCCTGTTGGGTATACATGGTACACAGCGTGCTGTTAATTATTCCATTCACATTTTGAAAGCTGCATCAGAATAAACTCTAAATGGGGTAAATGAAACTGCAATAATGAAATCCTATCAGGAGTTTTGAATTGGGTCTGGTGTAATCTTACTGGTATAGAAGCACCTAATAATTGATTTGTAAGGTAAGTGGAGAAAATAGAAATGTGGTCAAATGTGCTCTAAAAAATACAGAATTTTCCCTGTACGTAATATAAAATCTATTATGTCAGTCAGTTTAGTTTTTGCACATAGTGTATAAAAGATTACCTTGATTTATTTAAAAAGTATTATTTTTGATGTTCATTTATTAATTTATTGATTTATTTAAAAAGTATTATTTTTGATGTTCATTTATTAATTTATGCATTCAGATAGTGATGGAGCACAAACTATGTGCCAGGCACCAAACGTGCGCTGAGATGCACCGTGAATAAGACCCAGTTCCCGTGTCCCAGGGGCATGTTGTATAGGCAAAGAATACTGGATCATACATCCTTTGTTACAATGGCAAGTGTCAGCAGCCTATGACATAATTATAATTTGACAGAAAACTAAATATTCTATAATCAAGCAACTTCTTTCACTGTGTATCCACTCCATGTGCTCTGCTAATATGTAAAATTATACTTACAAATGCTCTTTAGTAGCATTTTTCAAAAATGAAAAATGCCTTTACTCTAAAAATTAATCCCAATTCATTCTAGGTACTGTTTTATGTAGAATTAGGATATGAAGATATTAGCCAAGAGAATGAAAAATGAGTGTACCTGCATACAACTGTGTGTTCTATTTTTCAGGCTTAACAGCTTAGCTGTAACATTTGTACATTAGCTAAATAACATCTCAAGGGGAGCTGGAGATAGAACCTTGATGTCTACTGATTGTACATGTGTGAGTTTGTGCTCTCAAAGGATGGTCCTTAAAAAACTCCCTGCTGGAAGCTATTGTGCATATTGTAAAAGGACTGTTGCTAAGTGCCAATTGAGCTAGTACTGTATACTTGCCATTTAAAAAGAAGATTTCATACCACTTGATTATGTTAAATAGAAATGTTTGAAATTTATACAGAATTACATCAAAATGGCACAGTAGTTATATGTCTAAAGAGCTGTGACTACTCTATCCCACAACTAATGTCAATCTTTCTGGTGGACGGTTTAATGTAAGACTGTCACAGAATGTTTTACACGAGAGGTATAGAAAGTCCTAGAATAGTGAAGCCGTAAATATATATTGTAATAGAATCTAAACCCGTTTTCACTGAAATACACCCACATATATATGTATCTATGTGTATGTGTATATTTTTTAATATTCAAAAACGCAAATGAAACTCTGAATTTTAATTATGTAGAGCTCTTTATCAATCAAGTCAGTTTTTTTCTTGTGTGTACTCGAAAAAGTCAAAGTATTATGCTTGGTGCCATATAGAGTTCTTGTGTCATAACATTGTGTTGTTACTTCTAACAAATTCTTCTGAAAGTGTCGTCTCTTCAGAGACTTCTAATCTTCCCTCCAAAATGGGGGTGGGAGGAGTTCCAATTTTTAAAGTGAATTGTGTTCATCAAGTCAGTGTATTTTCAGTGGATGTGTTCTGTGCCACTTATTAGTGAAGTGTCATAAATGTCATAAATGTAGTAATAAGTTACATTAAGTTATTTAAACTATAGAACTATAGAACTTGGAAGGAAGGTAGAGTCTTTACCTTTTCCTTCTTCCCAACATCCCACTGAATTAACAAAAAATTATTTTTAAAGTGAAAATGAAACTATGCTGTGTGTAAAACAAAATAGAAACAAACAAAAACAAACAAAAAAAAAAAAACAACTTTAAAAAGGGGACAGCTGGGAACCAGAAAGTTGGAGAAAATCTTGGACAATAGAATGGAGGTGACAGAAAAAAAATAGAGAGGAAGGAGATGCAGGGAGATGGGTACAGACTTCCCAAGAGCCCATTTCTCCAGTGCTTAAGCTAGAGTTAGCAAGAGTTTTATAGCATGTGAATTATACCTCAACAAAACTGTTAAAAATGTTTTCTCAGGGTGACTGGGTGGTCAGGTGGTTGAGGGTCCACCTCTTGATTTTGGCTTGGTGGTGAGCTCAGGGTCCTAAGATCAACCCCCGCCCTCTACCGCCGGTGCCCACCCTCAGTGAACAGTCTACTTGAGACTCTTTCCATCTCCCCCTGTCCACCCCCCATGCTCTCTCCGTCTCTCAATCTAAAATAAATATATTTTTTTTACATCCTTGCTATTACCAGGAAGAGTTGGGTGGGGACAAGAGGAGGCATTTATATGTCCTAGAAGCAAAAGCATTATAATGCTCCACCTTCCTTGGAATAGTCCCTAAAAATGTTCCCTTAGAGGGATCCCTACCTGATAACCTGCCCAGTGCTCACAAACCCCAAACAAAGCCTTTCTATCCTTCTAGTCTGTCCAGTAACATGGATACTGGCAGCAACATCCCTCCTCTTTACCCTGCGACCAATTCCCACAAAAAGGATGGGCTCTTTTAGAGACCTTACCTATGTGCAGGGCAATGTATGCCTGTGAAATATACCAATCGATCTGGTCCTTCAGTCACAAATAGGAGCCAACAACCACATATCATTGATTGTCTGATGAAAACCCTGTAGTTTGAAAGAGGAGGATCACTAAGAACAAATAGAAATAATTCTGGGAAATAGTATCTTTAGATTTGAGAAAGTGTCTCACAAGCTGCTATTATAAAAATGCTAATTGGAGAACAAAATTAGTCCCTGGGAATTCAAAATTTTGATTGACAAAATTAAAATCCCCGAATGACAGAAAAACTAACTCAATGTAAGTATTTCCTAACAAGTGATTTGAGATAGAAGCTTAAATGTCTTAGAATTTAGAGCAGAAGACAAAGAAATGAAAAATATGGGACAAAGGTTAAGAGATATGGGGGTTTGATCCAGGAGATCCAAAATTCATTCTTTAAGGCTTTAAAGCAGAGGACAGAAACAAAGGACATGGAACAGGAGATGGAAGAAAAAAATAACACATCTCACAACTACTAGAATGACAGAAGTTGAATTTGATAATATTCAGTGTTGGTAAGGGTATGGAAAGTAGGTGACCTTACAAACTGCCTAAGGAAAATACACTTTGCATATCTTGTTTGAGAAAAAATTATCTTTAATTCAGTATTTTACTTCTCAGAATTTGTCTTATAGATGGTTTATCCAAGTGAGCAAGGATATATATTCCAATATTTAATAAGAAAAATTCAAAACAACTCATCTGTCTATAGTGACCATATATCTGTATAGTTATTAAAAATGAAAAAAATTTCATATGCTGATATGGAGAAATATCAGATATAGACAGTTAAATGCCAATAAAATTAAGTATAGAATTGTATGTTATGAAAAAAAGAGCACATGTATCTCTGGATTCTTTTCTGTGCCTAAATATTTCCTAGCAAAAAGTAAATTGTGGGATTCAAATTTTAATTTTGTTTTTAATTAGGTATGTTGTTAATTCACAGGTATTTTCAGAGATAAGAGAAAGACGGTTGAATCTAAAGGTAACCCTAAAGAACCCTGGTTCATTTGATGAAAATCAAAAGTACTAATTCCATACATAAATAATTTTTAATAAAGACAGACTTAAAAATAAAGCGTTAAAATGAACAAAAGCAGAAACTGATACATTCTCTTCCAGAACAGCAGTGCATATTCCTGGATTATTCATAACTCTGCATCAATTAGGTACTGAATGAATGTGTGAAATATTTCTGTGTATTTGCTGATTTCATTATTTGTAAATTGAGAGAGACTCATCTAGCAAAGAGTAGAAAGCCATTTTAAAACTCATTTAAGGAAAAAAGTAAATGTATACTAATGTCTCCTCTTCATCTAAAAATGACAAACTATTTTATGGATTATCCAAGCTATTTGTCACTTTCTCTTGCATCTTCAACTACTAATTTCTGGTCACTTTATTCTTAATCATCAGAGAAAAATTATATAGAATTGAAGTTCAAACGTGTGCTTTTTCCAGTTACTATTGACTCAAGAAAACAAGATTGATAGGAAAGAATATTGAGTCTAAGAGATAAAATATATACACAGATAAACATTTAACAGAGGAATCAACATATAGTAGCACATAAAATCATAGTGGAGTGGTGATAAAAAGAATAGTACTTGGGTCTTCTGAAAAGTAATCTAGGATTTTGGACAATTTATTAGTGCCCGAGCTGTGTACCATGAAGAACTGGTGTCCAAAAAAGTTAATACATTTATTTGAAAGGGTTTCTATACCTCTATTTCTGGCATTCTGGCTTATTAGGTGGTCTAAGGGACCCTCCCACATAAAGCAGCTATATTATGAGAAGATCGTCTTTGAGGTATTAATGGTTTTCTGAGCTGCAGGACATGCTTTCAAGACTTTTCTATTGCCCCTTCCACATACATACAGTGAACTGGGACCATTATCAGTGGGGTGGAGCTGGGACAAAAAAGATAAAGAAGTCAAGATGCCAATAGCAGCATTGCCATCCAGATGGTGAGACTTCTCTGGGGAGGTGGTGAAGTTGGAACTGGAATTGCCTTGCAAAAGTCAAGAAGAGGACTGAAGTGGTTCTAGGTTGATATCCCTCCCAGTCACCCACAAAAGGAAGTAGTTTTTAGAGGAAACCTTTCCTAATTATGACCCATGGGACAAGTAAGGATTAAGTAAAACATTTATAATGGAAGATCATCAAGCCCATAAGGAAGTTAGCCGTGTTAAGAAAAAAGCTAAACTGTGAACAAAAGATTTAGACATTAAGGAATACTGATATTAGAATTGCTAGGCAATTCACATAACTGCATAAGAAATCTTTATTTTTTTTAATTTAATTTTTTCAGTGTTCCAAGATTCATTGTTTATGCACCACATGCAGTGCTCCGTGCAATACATGCCCTCCTTAATACCCACCACTAGGCTTACTCAACCCATTCCCCTCCCCTCCAAAACCCTCAGTTTGTTTCTCAGAGAAGAAATCTTTAAAGAATCAAAAGATGCATTAAGAAAGGTGAGCATGAGTCAAAAACTATCAGGAATGAACTGAGAGATCTGAAAAACAGAATACTTTCAGAATGAAAAACACAAGTGTGAGAAAGAAAAAACCTCAATGCACAGTTTAAAGAGTAGATAAGACATAGTGAAGTACAGATAAAAATAAAAATGAGATATTCTCTCACACATGTTAAGGGAACTATTTTTAAGATTTTATTTATTTTACGGAACAAGCAGGGGGAAGTCCAGGCAGAGGGAGAGGGAGAAGCAGGCCCCTTGCTGAGCAGGGAGCCCAATGTGGCTCTCAATCTCAGGACCCTGGGATTGTGACCTGAGCCACCCAGGCGCCCCCAAGGAAGAACTATTACCAAAAACAAAAGATTTAGTGAGGCTGTGGAGAAATTGGAACAAGTCTATGTTGTTGGGAATGTAAATTTGTGCAATCACTATGGAAAACAGTAGAGAGGTTTCTTAAAAAGTTAAAACTAGTGCTAGTATGGTGCACCTGGGTGGCTCAGTTGGTTAAGTGTCTGACTCTTGGTTTCAGCCCAGGTCATAATCAAAGGGTTGTGAGATCTAACCCCAAGTGAGGCTCTGTGCTCAGTGGGGAGTTGAGATTCTCCCTTTCCCCTCCCTCCGCTCACGCACACATTCTCTTAAACAAGTAAGTCTTTAAAACATTTAAAAATAGTACTACCATATGATCCAGCATTTCTGGTATGTATTCAAAAGAATAGAAATCAGAATCTCAAAGAGCTATCTGTACCCCAATGTTTATTGCAGCATTACTCACAATAGCCAAGATGTGGGAACAACTCACATACCCACTAATGGATAAAGAAATATATGTGAATATTATTCGGCCTTAAAAAGAAGGGAGAGGATAGAGGAGAGGGTGAGGAAGGGGAGGGAAGGGAAGAGAAGAGGAAGGGAGAAAAAAGAAAAGGAAAAAGAAAAGATAAATGTTGCTTGGGGAAAAGAAAAAAAGGAAGAAAGAAAGAAAACCTCTTCTTGCCAACCATGGAATCCTTCCAATGATAATCTGTAACGGGGCTGATTGGTCCAGCTGTCTTCAGCTATTTATGAGTTGTACATGATGTATCTCTGCACTGGCTGAGCTCCAAATCACCCAGAAGCTGGAGGAGAGGGACATGGAGGAGTCCTGGGAGAATTTGAGGAAACACCATGCACTTATCTCCCTTTTTCTGCGCAGCACCCTTCTGAAAGGAAAAATATGTTTCTTTTGTCTTATTTGTGCTTAATGCCTGCTTTTTTCACTCAGAGGGAACCTGAATACAAATGCACTCAGACGCCGACTTTGCTTAAAGAAGTTGTCTTCTTCTTTTCATAGATGTGGCTTATAATGATGAGTTCTTACTCCTAGACCTCAGGGTGCTAGAAAAAGATAAAACAGTCTGATTCATTCCCATCCACTTCTGAAAACAGCGGTCATTATCTTGTAAAATTGAAAATTTCATATATAGGTTCCTATCAGTATATAAATGATCCTTTGGACTTGTAGGTGCCTACTCTTATACGTATGTACCAAGAAACAGGTTAAAGAATATTTGTAGGAAAATTGCTCAAAATAGTAGAAAGACTGAAAAATAACTCAAATGTGTATCTATAGGAAACAGCAAATAAGTGGAATATACAAGGGACATATTACAAGGGAACTTCACACAGTGATGAACAGGAATGCTCAACGGCTACAGATTATGCGCTGCCATATGGTTGAAACTTAGGAATGCAACAACAACAAAAAGTCCCAAGTTTCAAAATACTGCATGTCATGTTTTCATAAATCTTAAAAACAAGCAAAACTAGCCAATATACTGTTTTTCCATTTATCATATGTGATTTATAAATCTTGTTAAAAGACAAAGCAATGACAAGTACAAAATTCAAGATAGTGGTTAGTTATTTCTGGGGGTAAAGTGAAGAGGGTCAGAGGAGATCATACAGATGCATGCCAAGTTATTGGTAAACTTCTCATTCTTGGATTGTGTGGTGAGGTCAGAGGTGTTTGATGTATTATTATATATATATGTGTGTGTTACATGTATTTGTATGTGTCAAATGTTATATTTTGAAAGGTCATGAAGAAAATAGGTTAAAAATTTTAAGTGGTTTCTTAGTAAGATATGTGGGGAACAATTAAAATAATACATTTAAAGTGGGACTTTTTAGAGATTTTGGCATATTATTCACTGTGAATCTTGAAATGGAAGTATATTTCTTAAAGCATTTAGAAGAAAATATCCTCTAAGTAAATGAGAATGTCCCTCTCCTTCTAAACTCACCAACCACTGATCTATCTGCCTTTATATCTAAAAATATATTCTTATCCCTTTAATGCATTAAGTATCCACTAGCCCACTGATAAACTGTAAATACCTTTGGGTGAGATTGTATGTTAATCAACAGCCTTGTAGTACCTAAGAGTTTTATCTGGTAATGATGTGTTACTTTTGAAGCAGAAAATATCTCTGAAGAAGTGGGCAACAGGACAGGTAAGTTTAGTTTTGTAAGAGAAGGGGAGGTGCTAGGTCCAAGGAATGGAGAAATGTGTAGGACATGTGGGCCTTGATGACTGCTACTGTATGGGAGTTTACTGTGAGGTCAGGAAATCTCCTGACGGGAGAGAGGTATCAAGAGGAAGAGAAGGGAAAGTGGGTCTATATGGCTTATTTAGTAGCTGCTGTCACTTCTTTTGTGCACTTAGTCTTGCTTTTTGATTCCTTCCAAGCTTGAACCAACCATGATTTAGCTAGGTATTATTTTTTCTTACTTAAAAAAAAAAAATTATGTATTTATTTGAGAGAGAGAGACAGATAGCAAGAGAGCAGGGGCAGGGAGGAGAGGAAGAAGCAGGCTCTCCACTGAGCTTCCCAGGACCCTGGGATCTTCACCTGAGTTGAAGGTAGATGCTTAACCCACTGAGCCACCCAGGCACCCCTAACTAAGTGTGTTGTAGCAGACACTGTCAGTGCTTGACTTACACTCCTCCCCCCAGTTTACTCCAGGGTTCACCTGCAGCTCTTATGCGTCCTGATTTTATATTCCAGCGGCTTCCTACCTTAAGCACCAGTGTCCCTCTCTATCTGAGTCCACTTTCACCTAGATTACAGAGCAAGCCCAAAGTGTCCTTTTTTAAAAACCACTAAGAGCCACCCTCAACGACTGAGAGAAGAGAGATGGCACGTACCCAAGCTGTCTGCTACCTGGAGGTGTGTTTATAGTATCTTTTGAAGATTCTCCGGGGGATTGAACTCTAGTGGCTCCCAGTGGTCACTTACTCATTGACATAGCCGCTTTATGGACCTCTTCCCTCCATTTCTCATTCAGTCGTTCTCACACTCAGCTTCCTGGGATCACCTCCAAAATAAACTACTTAACCTAAATCTTTATCTCAGGGTCATCTCGTAGAGGACAGAAAATTGACATGTATGCACTCAGATTTTTTTTAACACTTTCTCCTCCCTGTCTGATTTGTTCAGTAGTATTTCTTATAGATACAAAAAATGCCAGAGTAAGTGTTAGATGCAGCAGCATTTTAAGTGTGGTACGTTATTGTGGTGCCCATGCTACATATATTTACATAAAGTTCTTTAATCAATACTATTTCTCTCACTCCTTCTACTACCAGGGCAAAGGCTCATCATATTGCACAAAATAAAGTTATTTCTGCTGCAGGCAGGTTACTTATCATTAAGCCTCATCTGTCAAACTCAATACAAAAAAATCTAGAAGCCAGTCCCCAAGTGACTGTTTTGAAGCTGTGATACATGGTGGGGAGGGTGGAAGTATGAAAATGAGAAGGGGGAGGTTGATCATGCCTTTTTAATTGAGAGCTGATGTTTTCCAGCATTGTCACTTTCTCTGCATGTCAGTAGAAGAGGGTTTTTCTAATCACCAATGATCTTTGAAGAATTTAACAGGCAATTCTGTCTTGTATTTTGAGGATTTGGAATACTGGTGGCTCACCTAAGAACCAGACTTGTAGGTAACCAATTATACCCTGCTAAGTCAGTCTGATCCATGACTAAATGTATGTCTAGAGTACCAGGAAATTACACAATAAGGTGTTGGTGTAGTCTTTTGGATATTTTCTGTCAGTAAATGCAAAATGATACGATAGTATTTAGGACAGTAATACAATGAGCAACTGTATTCTGCCCTATTGAAAAAGTTGTACCAGTGGCCCAAGCTGGGAATTCATGACTGTTCATATATGCATTTGTATTTGTAAAGCACCTAGGAACCCCTCGCCTGCCATTTCTGAGGTAACTGCTCTTAGCAGTTTCACAAGACAAATTGGAAGTATTCGGAATTTTCCCAAGCTCCCTTAAGTCAGTAGAGAATCTGTGTTGAATCCACTGAATTTTCATAGACGTGATAGGGGAGCCAGAAGAAAATGTTTTCCTTTGACCTCTCAGCAGTGTCAGGCCACTTGCTGGCAAGGACCCATAGCACTAGTAAAGGAAGAATTAGGAACATGTCCCTTTGAAAAAGTATGGTATCTGCATTTGCTGAGGTTGGAGGAAGATCTGAACAGAGATCAACCATGAAGCCCTGGTCATCCTTCCTTGACCTCCCCCTAAGGACAGAACAGTACTAATTAATGGGGTTTTCTTAGTAACAGCAAAGGATCCAAAAAACATCTCGAAACACACAATGCCTCCTTACATGTACATTGAAAATGAGAAGCTGGTGAGCATCTCTGTGTGGTTCAGGGTAATATTAAAACCCAGGAAGAAAAAGATGTGACATGGAAGATTTTGTAACTGAGTAGTTATTCTAATGTGAGATGCCTCTTAAGTGTTAAGTGAAAACAGTTAGGTGGTCTGCTTAGCCAGAATTCCTATAGAGTGTTGACAGAGAAATAGCTTCACTGTTAAACACTGAGACGCCAACCATGGGCAAAGTTTTCCGTTTGTGTCGTTTTTCTTTCTTTATGTGCCATGGTGTACTGGAACCAGCTCAGGCTGCTTATGGAGGACCCCTTGTGCACCTCTCTTCCAAACTCTACATTTGCCGACGTCAGATTGGTAGCTTGACATTGGTCAGAGTGGGAATATTTATACCACAGAAAAAAGAATGGGCAAATGTTATAAATCAGAGCTCCCTCCCACCTCAGCCTGTTGTTAAACATTTATAAGCATATGCCCATTTATATTGAAATAAGAAACGAAAACAAGCAGAGATCTCTAGCTCCTTGCCTTTGGCCAGGGAATTCATCTCACTTGGATACTTTGGTCATGATGAGCCTGGGCCCTGGGGCAACATTGGAATATTCATGAGTCAGTGTGTTTTATCTGGTAAATGTCTAATTTTTAAACTCTGGGCAAGTGACCCAATCTCTGTGAGACTTGGACTTCTCATATGCAAAAACAGTTGTAATACCTGCCCTATCTATCTCACTGGCTTGTGGTGAGATTTCAAATGAATAATGCATGTGAAAAATCTAATTATAATATACATATAATTATATACTGTAAAGTATACATACAGATATATTTAGTATACTTATACATAATATTCAATACTATGGTAATAATAGCTAATAATTATCATTTACTTAGTGTTTAATATTGCCCAGCACTGTTATAAGTGCCTTGCTTTTTTTTTTTTTTTTTTTTGAAATCTGGATTAGATTTTGTTTTTGTTTTTTGTTTTATTTTTAAGTTTTTTATTTTTTATAAACATATATTTTTATCCCCAGGGGTACAGGTCTGTGAATCACCAGGTTTACACACTTCACAGCACTCACCAAAGCACATAACCTCCCCAATGTCCATATTCCCACCCCCTTCTCCCAAACCCCCTCCCTCCAGCAACCCTCAGTTTGTGTTGTGAGATTAAGAGTCACTTATGGTTTGTCTCCCTCCCAATCCCATCTTGTTTCATTTATTCTTCTCCTACCCACTTAAGCCCCCATGTTGCATCACTACTTCCTCATATCAGGGAGATCATATGATAGTTGTCTTTCTCTGCTTGACTTATTTCGCTAAGCATGATACGCTCAAGTTCCATCCATGTTGTCGCAAATGGCAAGATTTCATTTCTTTTGATGGCTGCATAGTATTCCATTGTGTATATATACCACATCTTCTTGATCCATTCATCTGTTGATAGACATCTAGGTTCTTTCCATAGTTTGGCTATTGTGGATATTGCTGCTATAAACATTCGGGTGCATGTGCCCCTTTGGATCACTACGTTTGTATCTTTAGGGTAAATACCCAATAGAGCAATTGCTGGGTCATAGGGCAGTTCTATTTTCAACATTTTGAGGAACCTCCATGCTGTTTTCCAGAGTGGCTGCACCAGCTTGCATTCCCACCAACAGTGTAGGAGGGTTCCCCTTTCTCCGCATCCTCGCCAGCATCTGTCATTTCCTGACTTGTTGATTTTAGCCATTCTGACTGGTGTGAGGTGATATCTCATTGTGGTTTGATTTGTATTTCCCTGATGACGAGTGATATGGGGCACTTTTTCATGTGTCTGTTCGCCATCTGGATGTCTTCTTTGCAGAAATGTCTGTTCATGCCCTCTGCCCATTTCTTGATTGGATTATTTGTTCTTTGGGTGTTGAGTTTGCTAAGTTCTTTATAGATTCTGGACACTAGTCCTTTATCTGATATGTCGTTTGCAAATATCTTCTCCTATTCTGTCAGTTGTCTTTTGATTTTGTTAACTGTTTCCTTTGCTGTGCAAAAGCTTTTGATCTTGATGAAATTTCAATAGTTCATTTTGCCCTTGCTTCCCTTGCCTTTGGCGTTGTTCCTAGGAAGATGTTGCTGTGGCTGAGGTCGAAGAGGTTGCTGCCTTTGTTCTCCTCAAGGATTTTGATGGATTCCTTTCGCACATTAAGGTCCTTCATCCATTTTGAGTCTATTTTCGTGTGTGGTGTAAGGAAATGGTCCAATTTCATTTTCCTGCATGTGGCTGTCCAATTTTCCCAGCACCATGTATTGAAGAGGCTGTCTTTTTTCCATTGGACATTCTTTCCTGCTTTGTCGAAGATTAGTTGACTGTAGAGTTGAGGGTCTATTTCTGGGCTCTCTATTCTGTTCCATTGATCTATGTGTCTGTTTTTGTGCCAGTACCATGCTGTCTTGATGATGACAGCTTTGTAATAGAGCTTGAAGTCCGGAATTGTGATGCCACCAACGTTGGCTTTCTTTTTCAATATCCCTTTGGATATTCGAGGTCTTTTCTGGTTCCATATAAATTTTAGAATTATTTGTTCCATTTCTTTGAAAAAGATAGATGGTACTTTGATAGGAATTGCATTAAATGTGTAGATTGCTTTAGGTAGCATAGACATTTTCACAATATTTATTCTTCCAATCCAGGAGCATGGAACATTTTTCCATTTCTTTGTGTCTTCCTCAGTTTCTTTCATGAGTACTTTATAGTTTTCTGAGTATAGATTCTGTGCCTCTTTGGTTAGGTTTATTCCTAGGTATCTTGTGGTTTTGGGTGCAATTGTAAATGGGCCTTAATTTCTCTTTCATCTGTCTTGCTGTTAGTGTAGAGAAATGCAACTGATTTCGGTGCATTGATTTTATATCCTGAAACTTTACTGAATTCCTGTACAAGTTCTAGCAGTTTTGGAGTGGAGTCATTTGGGTTTTCCACATATAGTATCATATCATCTGTGACGAGTGATAATTTGACTTCTTCTTTGGCGATTTGGATGCCTTTAATTTCCTTTTGTTGTCTGATTGCTGAGGCTAGGACCTCTAGTACTATGTTGAATAGCAGTGGTGATAATGGACATCCCTGCCGTGTTCCTGACCTTAGCGGAAAAGCTTTCAGTTTTTCTCCATTGAGAATGATATTTGCGGTGGGTTTTTCATAGATGGCTTTGATGATATTGAGGTATGTGCCCTCTATCCCTACACTTTGAAGAGTTTTGATCAGGAAGGGATACTGTACTTTGTCAAATGCTTTTTCAGCATCTATTGAGAGTATCATATGGTTCTTGTTCTTTCTTTTATTGATGTGTTGTATCACATTGACTGATTTGCGGATGTTGAACCAACCTTGCAGCCCTGGAATAAATCCCACTTGGTCGTGGTGAATAATCCTTTTAATGTACTGTTGAATCCTATTGGCTAGTATTTTGTTGAGTATTTTCGCATCTGTGTTCATCAAGGATATTGGTGTATAGCTCTCTTTTGATGGGATCCTTGTCTGGTTTTGGGATCAAGGTGATGCTGGCCTCATAAAATGAGTTTGGAAGTTTTCCTTCCATTTCTATTTTTTTGAACAGTTTCAGGAGAATAGGAATTAGTTCTTCTTTAAATGTTTGGTAGAATTCCCCCGGGAAGCCGTCTGGCCCTGGGCTTTTGTTTGTTTGGAGATTTTTAATGACTGTTTCAATCTTCTTACTGGTTATGGGTCTGTTCAGGCTTTCTATTTCTTCCTGGTTCAGTTGTGGTAGTTTATATGTTTTTAGGAATGCATCCATTTCTTCCAGATTGTCAAATTTATTGGCGTAGAGTTGCTCATAGTATGTTCTTATAATAGTTTGTATTTCTTTGGTGTTAGTTGTGATCTCTCCTCTTTCATTCATGATTTTATTTATTTGGGTCCTTTCTCTTTTCTTTTTGATAAGTCGGGCCAGGGGTTTATCAATTTTATTAATTCTTTCAAAGAACCAGCTCCTAGTTTCGTTGATTTGCTCTATTGTTTTTTTGGTTTCTATTTCATTGATTTCTGCTCTGATCTTTATGATTTCTCTTCTCCTGCTGGGCTTAGGGTTTCTTTCTTGTTCTTTCTCCAGCTCCTTTAGGTGTAGGGTTAGGTTGTGTACCTGAGACCTTTCTTGTTTCTTGAGAAAGGTTTGTACCACTATATATTTTCCTCTCAGGACTGCCTTTGTTGTGTCCCACAGATTTTGAACCGTTGTATTTTCATTGTCATTTGTTTCCATGATTTTTTTCAATTCTTCTTTAATTTCCCAGTTGACCCCATTCATTCTTTAGAAGGATGCTGTTTAGTCTCCATGTATTTGGGTTCTTTCCAGACTTCCTTTTGTGGTTGAGTTCTAGTTTTAGAGCTTTGTGGTCTGAAAATATGCAGGGAATGATCCCAATCTTTTGATACCGGTTGAGTCCTGATTTAGGACCGAGGATGTGATCTATTCTGGAGAATGTTCCATGTGCACTAGAGAAGAATGTGTATTCTGTTGCTTTGGGATGAAATGTTCTGAATATATCTGTGATGTCCATCTGGTCCAGTGTGTCGTTTAAGGCCTTTATTTCCTTGCTGATCTTTTGCTTGGATGATCTGTCCATTTCAGTGAGGGGAGTGTTAAAGTCCCCTGCTATTATTGTATTATTGTTGATGTGTTTCTTTGATTTTGTTATTAATTGGTTTATATAGTTGGCTGCTCCCACATTGGGGGCATAGATATTTAAAACTGTTAAATCTTCTTGTTGGACAGACCCTTTGAGTATGATATAGTGTCCTTCCTCATCTCTTATTATAGTCTTTGGCTTAAAATCCAATTGATCTGATATAAGGATTGCCACTCCTGCTTTCTTCTGATGTCCATTAGCATGGTAAATTCTTTTCCACCCCCTCACTTTAAATCTGGAGGTGTCTTCGGGCTTAAAATGAGTTTCTTGGAGGCAACATATAGATGGGTTTTGTTTTTTTATCCATTCTGATACCCTGTGTCTTTTGACAGGGGCATTTAGCCCATTAACATTCAGGGTAACTATTAAGAGATATGAATTTAGTGCCATTGTATTGCCTGTAAGGTGACTGTTACTGTATATGGTCTCTGTTCCTTTCTGATCTACCACTTGTAGGCTCTCTCTTTGCTTAGAGGACCCCTTTCAATATTTTCTGTAGAGCTGGTTTGGTGTTTCAAATTCTTTCAGTTTTTGTTTGTCCTGGAAGCTTTTAATCTCTCCTTCTATTTTCAATGATAGCCTAGCTGGATATAGTATTCTTGGCTGCATGTTTTTCTCGTTTAGTGCTCTGAAAATATCATGCCAGCTCTTTCTGGCCTGCCAGGTCTCTGTGGATAAGTCAGCTGCCAATCTAATATTTTTACCATTGTATGTTACAGACTTCTTTTCCCAGGCTGCTTTCAGGATTTTCTCTTTGTCACTGAGACTTGTAAATTTTACTATTAGGTCACGGGGTGTGGGCCTCTTCTTATTGATTTTGAGGGGCATTCTCTGAACCTCCTGAATTTTGATGCTCGTTCCCTTTACCATATTGGGGAAATTCTCCCCAATAATTCTCTCCAGTATACCTTCTGCTCCCCTCTCTCTTTCTTCTTCTTCTAGAATCCCAATTATTCTAATGTTGTTTCGTCTTATGGTGTCACTTATCTCTCGAATTCTCCCCTCGTGGTCCAGTAGCTGTTTGTCCCTCTTTTGCTCACCTTCTTTATTCTCTGTCATTTGGTCTTCTATATCACTAATTCTTTCTTCTGCCTCATTTATCCTAGCAGTGAGAGCCTCCATTTTTTATTGCACCTCATTAATAGCTTTTTTGATTTCAACGTGGTTAGATTTTAGTTCTTTTATTTCTCCAGAAAGGGCTTTTATATCTCTCGAGAGGGTTTCTCTAATATCTTCCATGCCTTTTTCGAGCCCGGCTAGAACCTTGAGAATTGTCATTCTGAACTCTAGATCTGACATGTTACCAATGTCTGTATTGATTAGGTCCCTAGCCTTCGGTACTGCCTCTTGTTCTTTTTTTTGTGTTGAATTTTTCCGTCTTGTCATTTTGTCCAGATAAGAGTATATGAAGGAGCAAGTAAAATACTAAAAGGGTGGCAACAACCCCAGGAAAATATGCTTTAACCAAATTAGAAGAGATCCCAAATCGTGAGGGGGGAGAAAGGGGATAAAAAGAGGTTCAAAAAGGAAGAAAGAAAAAAAAAAGAAAAAAGAAAAAGAAAAGAATTAAAAAAAAAGAAAACAAATAAGAAAAATATAAAAAAGAAAAAATATATATATTAGATAAACTAGTTAAAAAACGTTAAAAAAGATAATGGTAAAAGTTAAAAGAAAAATTAACCAGAAGGCGAGAAAAAAAACAAACAATGAAAAAGAAAAAAATTAAATTAACTGCAAGACTAAAAAAAATCACAGGGAAAAAGCCATGAGTTCCGTGCTTTGCTTTCTCCTCCTCTGGAATTCTGATGCTCTCCTTGGTATTGAAACCGCACTCCTTGGTAGGTGAACTTGGTCTCGGCTGGATTTCTTGTTGATCTTCTGGGGGAGGGGCCTGTTGTAGTGATTCTCAAGTGTCTTTGCTCCAGGTGGAATTGCACCGCCCTTATCAGGGGCCGGGGTGAGTAATCCGCTTGGGTTTGCTTTCAGGAGCTTTTGTTCCCTGAGCACTTTCCGTAGAGTTCCAGAGGATGGGAATACAAATGGCGACCTCCTGGTTTCCGGCCCGGAGGAGCCGAGAGCCCAGGGCCCCACTCCTCAGTGCGCCCTCAGAGAATAGCGTCCGGTTACTCCCATCTGCCTGACCTCCAGCCACGCTCAGAACTCACCAAGCCTGCGACCGGTTCAAGGTAACACCGAGCTGTGAGCTTATTGTCGGCTCTGTCTCTGTAGCCGGCTTTCCCGTTCCCGCAAGCTCTGCGACACTCAGACACCCCCATCCTTCTGTGACCCTGCGGGACCTGAGGCCACGCTGACCCCGCGTGGGCTTCACCCCAGTTTAGCCTCTGGAGCGATGTCCCTCAGCGGAACAGACTTTTAAAAGTTCTGATTTTGTGCGCCGTTGCTCCGCCGCTTGCCGGGAGCTAGCCCCTCCCCCTGGGGTCTATCTTCCCTCGCTTTGGATTCACTTCTCCGCGGGTCCTACCTTTCAGAAAGTGGTTGTTTTTCTGTTTCCAGAATTGCTGTTCTCCTCTTCGATCTGCCGATGGATTTTCAGGTGTTTGCAATCTTTAGATGAGCTATCTAGCTGATCTCCCACTAGCTGAAGTAGTCTCAGCCTGATACTTCTCCGCCATCTTGACTCCTCCTAGTGCCTTGCTTGTTTTAATCATTTTATCCTTATCAACATATTGAGTTGGTGCTATTATCATTCCCATTTTACACACGTGAAAACTAAGGTACAATGAAGTTAAATAACTTCCCCAAGCACACGATATTAGTAAATGTGACAAACCCAGGCGATCTAGACTATGCAGGCTAAATGCCGAAGTTCACAGAGAGATCTGAGACAGTGTTGTCTATAAAGGCAAAGTACAAGTATTTTTGATAGAAAAGTTATTTGTTAGGAATGTGAACTTTAATTTCCACATTGGCACCTTGTTACATAAACCACAAAACATCTTAGTGAAAAGAGAAAAAAATTAAATACAATGGACAGCTTCTTTTCCTTAGATTATATATCATATTGAAGATACAAACATTGATATTACTAGAATGCCAGGAAACCTCATGGATCTTTAAAAACAAGGAAAACTATATTACTTTTCTCTGTAAAGCAATAGGATCACAATAGCAAATATTTGGGGAGAGGAGAAAAATCTTATTTCTAAAATCAATGTGATATGTTTGTGGTATTTTTTTTTTCCAGTATTGTTTTTCTTTTGCAAATAAGAGTTTAAAAGCATAGTTTTTATGTGAAACTTTTTTAACTTAAAATTCCAATATAAACACTTTCCATGTTTATATATATTACATATATATATAAATATTTATATTCAATACCATGAGCAGAATGCCAATGATGACACCATAGTGGTAAGTAGTGGGACTTGTAGGTCATAAGGATGCTTTGTAGGTGATACAAACTTTAAATTTGTGTTACAGTGGCAGAATTTGGCTTTTAGGATGCTTGTTGTTGTAGTGAAGATGGAAAGTTAGTCAAAGGAGGTCTAGATTGGTGACCAGGAGACCACAGAAGAGGGTTTTCCAGTAGTTCAAGGAAGATATGAAAGTTCTGAATTAGGCCATTAATAATAAACAGCAAAAGTTGGGTATTCGTCCTTTCTGATGGAGGCATAATACTCTATAGTGTATATGGACCACATCTTCCTTATCCATTCGTCCATTAAAAGGCATCTTGGTAAAAAATAATGAATACTGTTATGCTGAAAATAAAAAATAAATAAAATAAATAAATATGTAAACAAAAAAAATAATAAACAGCAAAAGAAGAAAACAGATTTATAAACTAATCACCACGTAAAAACAAGTGGTGACTAATTGGAGTATAAGGGAAAACTATTTTTGTGGGAGAAAGTTTCTCAGTATAGTTTTGAATATGTTGAACTTAAAAGGTTTGTTTTATTTTTAAGCAGCTGTGTTCTGTAAGCAGTTTGATATATGAACATATATATAAATATATGATTACATTCAGGGGCACCTGGGTGGCTCAGTTGTGAAGCGTCTGCCTTCAGCTCAGGTCATGATCCCAGGGTCCTGGGATAGAGCCCTACATTGGGCTCCCTGCTCAGTGGGGCATCGCTTCTCCCTCTTCCATTCCCCCTGCTTGTGTTCCTGCTCTTGCTGTCTCTTTCTCTGTCAAATAAATAAATAAAGCCTTTAAAAGATATATGAATACAGTCATTGAAAACTTAGGAAGGAATTATTAAGATATTATCAAACCAGGAGAGTGAATGAGATGGCCTTAAGGATCACACCAAAAACAAGAGGGTGAAAAGCAGAAATTAGAGGTCAGAGAAGTACAAAAACAAACAAAAGCAATAATTATTAAATAAGCAAAAGCAATGATGAAAGAAACACAAAAAAAAAACTGGCAGAAAATGTCATGGGAACAGCAAAGAGAGACACAGGCACCTTATTAAGGCCAATTTCTTTGGAAGGGGTTGGAGGGAGGCCAACTTGCAGATGCTTTTGCATCAAAGTAAATCAACTTTCATTCTTAATCTTTATATGTAGTATCTTAGAAAGGATAAATTTGGTCTTATTTTTTCCATTTTTTAAAAATTTATTGGTGTTTTCTGTTCCTTTATTTAAATCAGCTGTTCTCAGCAAGTGAACCAATGGGGGTCCCCAAGACCCTTTTAAGGGATTCCCAAAGCCAGAAGTATTTTCATAATAGTACTAAGACATCACCTACTTTATTCAACTCTCCTTTTCCAGTAACTGTACAGTAGCATTTTCCAGAGGTTGTATGACAGTTGATGATGTTATCATGCTGAGTGTTAATGGGATGTGTATTTGCCCTGTAACTGTGTTCTTATTTTTATTTTATTTAATTTATTTATTTTAAAGATATTATTTATTTGTCAGAGACAGCGAGAAAGAGAATGCACAATCAGGGAAAAAGGCAAGCAGAGCGAAAAGCAAGCTCCCCACTGAGTAAGGAGCCCATGTGGGACTCAATCCTAAGCCCCTAGGGTTATGGCCTGAGCCCAAAGACAGGTGCTCAACTGACTGAGCCACCCAGGTGTCCCTGTAACTGTCTTTTTAAAATTGCCCAGTTTTGCTTTTGATTATGACAAGTGTTAACACATATAACCCACATAAACAAAAACTCTTTTTGAGTCCTCTGTAATTTTAAAAGTGTAAAATCAGTTTAAGAACTGATTTATGTTTTCTTTGTTTTTTTCTTATGAATTGGAAGTCATATGCCTATTTTTATTTCTACAAATGTTTGCCTTTAAGGAAAAAGAACAAATACACATATTAGTTAAAAACATCAAGAATTAAGGCATATCTATTGATATAACTACAATGGAAATATTTAAGTGAATAATTTTAATTTCCCTTCAGTACTTCTGTGCTTTGGAATTTCAAATCCAAGATGTAATTAGTTTCATTTCCTCATCTATCTGTGTTTTTAAGACCTATTTTTAACATAGCTACTATTTTGTACATAGATTTTTCTGTAAATTTTTATAATTATTGAGTTTTATATCTTGATCAATAGGCATAAATTTATAGAGCCATTATATAGTTGAAAATTTCTTTATCTTTGTATATCACTTAACCATGACTGGACATAGACTTAGTTATGTGCTTTTTTTTTTTTTTTAACCACACAAAACCCTGATTTAGTTGTTTGATATGTTACGGCTTTTAATGTTAGAACTCTAAAAAAAAGCATTTTTTTCTTCTGATAATGTTATGGCTGAATTGTGTTCCCCTCCTCACCCTCCCTCCAATTCATATGTTGAAGTCCTAACTCTCAGTACTTCAGAATATGGCTAGATTTGGAGATACAGATTTTTAAAGTGGTCATTAAGTTCAAGTTATTAGGGTGGGTCTTCACACAGTATGACTGGTGTCCTTAAAAACGGAATTAGGAAGCAGACATACATGCCAAGAAGACTACATGAAGATGCAGAGAGAAAATGGTGATCTACATGCCCAGGAGAGAGGCCTCAGAAAGAAACAACTCTGCCAGTACATTTATTTTGGCCCTCTAGCCTCCAGAACTAGGAGAAGTTAAATTAAGCCATCTAGTCTGAGGAACTTTGTTATGGCAGCCTTAGCAAATTAATACAGAATATTCACTGTATCTTAATGTAATCTGAATCTTAATTATTTTTGTTTATAACTCCATAAAGAAAATTTTATATAACATTACTATTCCAAAAGTTCAAACCATATGATTGGTGATGTTTATGAAACTGCAGTACAGAACACTATTTTTGCAGGATATTCTTTCTTTGAAAGAAAGAAATGCATGGTCAAGTAATTTTGGAAAACACTCGATTATAGCATAATTTCTTAGAAATGTTAATATCCAATTTTCCATCTTGACTAAGAAGGGACACATCTAATTTCTGAAACCTACCTCTTTTTATATGGAACAGTAGTCCAATAAGTAGAATTTTTTAAATTACTTTTAATATTTTTTGCAAAATGAGGTCTTTTAATCTGCAGAATTGTATCTTTCTCCAGATCCAAGGAGGTTTTTTGTTGTTGTTTCCCTCCTCTTGTATCTATGGCCAATTTAGATTGAAGGTTATTGGTCCTGTCCCAGTTGGTCTAATCCCCTCTTCTGAAATACTAATTGGCCATGAATGCAGTTTCATTTCTTCTTATTCCACATTTCTAATCTTCTCACTTATCTTTTTCATCTCTTTGTCTTTATGCTCTGTGCTTTGGGAGAGTTTCTTAAGATTTCCTTAATCTTTGATTTAATTTTATGTAGTGTTGATTTTGTTCTTTTTATCCCTAAAGCTGATATATATCTTCAGATATTTTATTTTTAGTTTCCTTACAATAGTTCCTTGTTTCATCCTTTGCTCTTTTACATCTGCCTGCTATTCATTTAGCCCTCTTTCATCTGAGACTATTTTGTCTTAGTTAATATTTCATCTCCTCTTTCAGTGTTCATGCTCCTCCATTTAATAATGAGTACAAGATCTGCTTTCCCCAAAACACTTCTGTTTGCTGTAGTAAATTTTTCAAGTTTCTTTTGCTTTCATTCTTGAATAATATTAGTTTTCATCTTAGTGTATGATGTGGATTCTCTTCACAGTTTTTATGGTGGGTGCGTGCATGTGTGCCATGTATGTAAAGGTGTATCCATGGGCATGAGAATGTAATTGCTTGTGTTTCTTATACTTACTGATAATAGGACTCTTTGGGTTAGTTGTTTTGTTTTTGTTTTGGGGGTTATTTTGGCCAGTATTTGGAGTGAGAGGACCTTTCTTGAATGCCCTCATTCCTTCCTTAGGTGCTGTCAGCATCTAAGTTATTAAGTTAGAAGTCTGGTTCTCTCTCCCTACGATTTTCTGGTCTGCAATTACTAATTGACTAATAAAATCACTGATACTTACTGAGTGAATACTATGTGGCAGACATTATTCTAAGTGTTTTAGGTGATTTCACTCACTTAAGCCTCACAAAAAAAGTCTATGGGGATACCGAGGGACAGAGAAGTTAACTTACTGAAGGCCATGTAATCTTTAAGGAGCCAACCTAAGGCACTTGACCTCTGTGTAATACCATCTGTCTTGTACATGCTACTGGATTGAGGGGTTGGGGAGTCTCCATCTCCCACTGCTCATCATCTGAGCATGCAATATTACTTCAAATATACTACAATTATTTGAAAAAGTTCTGTAATCTTTGGCTTATTTGGAAAAACTGCAACTTCAGAGTGCATAACATACAATTCTGTTCCTACCTTGGAACCTTCCAGTTGCAAAATTCCCATTACAAGAGGAAATTCTGTCCTGGCCATGCCTTTAAATGATTGGCTTAGTTTTGTTCTTGGAAAATGGCCTTCAAATAGATACAGAAACAGAGGTTCTGGTGGGGAAAATCATGTGTAATGGTCCTGTCCTGCTCAGAAAGTATCTTTGGCATAGTAGAGAGGTGCATGCAGAATCCTTTCTGTTAAGACATCAAGTTTTTGACACAAGCACACAGTGGGATTCGATGGAAATGTCCCTCTTTGTTCCTGCCCAGCCCTGATAATGTGCCTTAGGGCTCCTTTACTTTGGTCATGGAAATTCCTCCTGGGGTCATGCAGACTGTAAAGACCATTTCTAATTACTAGCACTATGGAAACTGCTCTGGTCTTTGTACATTTGCATGAACACATTGAAAGGAAAGTTTAACCTTATATTTTACAACAAGTGGTGAGCCAGTCTCGTATTCTGACCAGGCAGTTTAGAGAGCCACAGTTAGGTGTGGAATGAGGTCATTGAGCGCAAAGGTCCACAGTACAGATGAGACGATTTCAAGATGAAAAGTAAACCTGAAACATCAAGTTCAGAGCTATGATGGAAAGGAAAAAATAATTTAAAAAGAAGGCCCAATAGTGGCAATCAGGTAGGAATGAGCCAGAACTTATGAAAAAGATCATTGTGATTGTGGTCTGTAGAGAATTTGATTGTTATATGGATGTCTGGCTATTTTCATGGCTAAGGGAAGCTATTAAGGCCAAATAATTTAAATGAATTTATTTTAAATTATGTTAAATATTAATCTATTAAGATCAAATTCATTAAACACATAAGCCTTTTCATCCAAGATGCCAAAGATTCTAATTCTCAGGCATGCCAAGAAGAGGGAGATTCTTAGCCAGAATTGTTACTTGGGCTGCATTGGACAAGGTTCACTGGACTTTCACTGAAATGAATCATGGCATCTTTGGGAACCTTCAGATCTTGAATGGAAAACTAAAATTATCTATTTTAAGTGAATGGGAAAATGGATGTGGGAAAGAGTAGGCTGTGGAAGTTTAGTGTCAATGAAACAGGAGAGATTCATTTGGAGGTGTACAACAGGAGTCACAAATCTCAGATCTGATGCCCTGAATCACTCTGATGTAGTTGACTTCTAGCAAAGTAGGTTGCTTAAAGAGCTGAACAGGAGAGTATTTTCCCTCCTAAATGGGCTCCCTTTGGCCTAATGCTGATTAACATAATTCTTGAACCAATTTTGATCTTTCAGCACCACATCCTCAGGTTCCACCAGAAAAGCAGACAGTCCATTCAACTTCTGTCAGTAACCGCAGCAACATAGAGTGTTAGTAGGGGTCGAAAATACTGGAACCCTGAAAAGGGCATTTTGGATAGAGAAGACATTGAGTTGTGTGTTCTTGGCAATAACAAAGTAGGTGAACTAGTTGTTTGTTAGTGGGATATATTCTTTCGCACTTTAATCTGCTCTTTCTGACAAGGAGTCAGTGGATGGTCGGTACTAAGTAGATAAATATGAATTTGGAAAATGTAAATCAGTGCTTCAATATTTGGTTGATAAACATGGGGCTTCATAATTTGGGTCACTAGGTGACTCTTGGATATAAAATATGTGGTCAGTGATTCACTAATGGAAGGTGAATATGGCAAATGTTAGTGAGGAAATGTTTTATCATCATGTTGAAAATCAACCATCACTAAGTTAGGTTGATTTTCATGGGGGCGTGTTAAAAAAGGAATAAAATCCAGAGCAATAATATTCTGAAAATATTAGAAAATCAAGAGGACACTAAGTTCTTGGGTTTCCTGATGTGGTCCTTGATTTAAACATACGTATCATGCATAAGTAGTGCTATAGTATAGTACATGTTCCCAAAATGAATCCCATGGAATTTCCCATGGCCTATATTTAATATCATCAGCTTTCTTTGCTCTTTGCAGATATCTACACATACTGATCTGTATCTGAGGAATTCTGTTTTTAAAGATTTATTTATTTATTTTAGAGAGAGTGAGCATGAGTAGGGGAAGGGGCAGAGGGAGAGAATATCCAGGCAATTCCCACTGAGAGCAGAGGCTTGATCTCAGAACCCATGAGATCAGGACCTGAGCTGAAACCAAGAGTCAGATGCCAAACAGACTGAGTCCAGGTGCCCCTCAGGATCTCTTAAATGGCCACTGCAACTGGACTTTTTTTTTTTCGAGACTTTTTTAGGCAGTTAAAGGTTGAAATAAATGGCTAAAATTTTCATTTTCTTATCCTGGAGCTTATCCTAAGGTTAGATTAAATATATCACCTTGTTGCACTTTGGGTTTAGATAAAAGCAACCGTTTTGTAGTTTGGGTTATTCCTTTTGAACCTGGAGTTCAGAATGCCCTGAGCACAAGGAGATATACAGGTGTACTACATTCTAGCACATGCAATCTTTCAGTCAGAGTGATCTTAGCCTTATTTAGAGTCTTTTACTTTAGAGACATTTACTTTGTGGCAGGAACTGCTACTTGTTTCCTGAAGTGCATTTTCCATTCCTTCTTAGGCTGTAGAACTAGATTGCATTTCTAAGCTTCCTTTGCAAGGAAACTTGCAAACTCTTCCTTTGCCAGATAATGGGGTTGTAATCAAAAGAATGTGAACAGAAGTGATATGTGTCACTTTTAGGTTCGGCCCAATTCTGCTTACCTGAATTGCTCTGTGGTTTTCTGGCAACTTTTATGACAGTTTTTGAGACTACCTATTGAAGATGGCAGAGATACCATCATCCTAAGTCTCCAGATGAAAATCATGGGAGGTGGGTGGCTCAGTTGGTTGGACGACTGCCTTCAGCTCAGGTCATGATTCTGGAGTCCCGGAATCGAGTCCCGTATTGGGCTCCCAGCTCCACGGGGAGTCTGCTTCTCTCTCTGACTTTCTCCTTGCTCATGCTGTCTCTCACTGTCTCTCTCTCAAATAAGTAAATAAAATCTTTAAAAAAAAAAAAAAAGAAAGAAAGAAAATCGTGAGGGGACCCATCACCTCACCCTCACCCTTGCCACTATGGATAGACAGTGGAACATTATGGAAGCAAGAAATGTTTGTTGCACTGAGCCACTGCGTGATGGATCTATTTATTATTGCAACACATACTATGCTAAAGTACCTTTAAATGATATGCTCAGTTTTTCTCATTTAAATACAGTTTTACGGGTACATTGTTATATTGAGTAAGAACATAGATACACAGTAGCTGGCATGTAGTAAGTGCTCAAAAATAGTAGTTATCCTTAATGATATGATCCTGGGTCAAAAGGAATTCTTACAACTCACTTGTATAACAAGTTTTTGTTAACAAGCTGCAAAATGAAAAATGTATTGTTACTTGGAATGTTAGCAGGCTTCTAAACTAATACCTCAAGGATCAATCCAAATGGATAGTGCCCCCCAAAATTTTTCTTTAGTAAAAATGGTTGAAATTTTTTGTTCCTGTTTCTCCATTTGAGCTTCTGTGAGTGTTTTTATTAACCCCATGGTAGGCAGAGTTCTTAGTGGGCCTTCAGTAACCTCACCTCCTTGAATCCCATCCAAATGCAATTACCCCCTGCTTGAACATGGTTTGGACATAGGGAATTGCTTCTCATCAGTGGACTACAACAAAAGTGATGGGATGTCACTTCCATTACTAGTTTATAAAAGCTTACGGCTTTGATCTTGCTAGCACACTTTTTTTATTGCCTTCCTTGACTTACACACTCAAAAAAGCAAGCTGCCAGGTTTGAGAGGCCTATCACAAGGAACTTAGGGTATGTTTTGACCAACTGAGGTCCACAGTCTGACCATATCTGAGGAATTGAATTCTGCCAATGGAAGCCAAGGAAACATGGAAATGGATCCTTCTCCGTTGGGGTTTCAGATGAAACTGCAGACCCTGGGCTGACACCTTAGCTGTAGCCTTGTGAAAAAGTGTAAACAACAGGATCCAGCTAAGCTATGTCCGGATTTCTGATCCCTAGAAACTATGAGATAATATATGTGTATTAAAATTGCTAAATTTGGGGGTAATTTCTTGTGTGGCATTTGATAACTAATGCAGATCAAGTATAAGGCTATGGACTATAAACTTCATGGATCGATCAAAATGGCTTGTCCCCTCAGATACATTTCTTCAGTACGCACAGTTGAAATGATTGTACTTCTGTTTTTTATTTATTTGTTTGTTTGCTTTTGTTTTTGTGTTTGCTTTGTTAAAGAATGTATGTTAGTATTTGTCATAGCATCTGTTTCATTTCAATGTATGATAATTCTTTCATGCCAGTTTGGTATTCTCTAATAGAATCTATGCCTCTTGAGGGGAATGATGATATCTTATCTACTTTCTTTGTGTTTTCTGCAGTTTTGAACCAATTAGTATTCAGTGAATAGCATAATGCTAAAATAATGCTATATCTTCTACTTTGGAAATTTACATTTCTACTGATTTAGGGCACTACAAATTTTCTTTTCCAAAGAAAAGTACCTCATTTCTCTCAAATTATGGACAAAGCATTTTTCTTTTGTAATTAAAATTAAATCTATTTTCAAATATGTCATGTACAATTAAGTTTCTAGGATCATTAACCATATATTTGTACAATTTTACTTAATTTACCTTAGTATATTTTTCTAGAAAAATAATTTATTCATAGAACTTTTTCTTAGACTCAGCAGAGAATTAATTTAAAGAACATGATTGACATTCACTAACTGAATGCAGGTTTTTTGCATAGTAACAATAGTAGAAGCTTTATGATATAGATACAGATTTTATTAAAGCATGTAGAAATATTTAAGGATCTAGAAATCCAATATCATCAATGTAAACTAAAAGTGAAACCCTAAAAAGTATGGTATATATCTATAAACAACCAAAAGTAATAAATAAAATAAAAGCCATTTTGATCGATCCATGAAATAAACTGGAAAGCTACATGTAACAGGAGTCACCTGGGTGGTTCAATCACTTAAGTGTCTGGTTTCAACTCAGGTAGTGATCCAAAGGTCCTGGGGTCAAGTCCCCCCTGAGGCTCCCTGCTCAGCAGGTAGCCTGCTTCTCCCTCTGCCTGCCACTCCCCCTGCCACTCCCCCTGGTTGTGCTCTCTCTATTTCTCTCTCTGGTACACAGGTGAAATCTTAAAAAAAAAAAAATGCGCGTGTATGTGTGCATGTATACCTCTGTGTATATTTATATATACACACAGACACACATATAAATAGTGAGTTAGAAAATTAAATGTAGTTTCTAAATAATAAAGGGATTCTCTTTTATATTTGCTTTGCATTTTATGTTAAATTTTATTGAAACATATTTTTAAATCATTCATTTTAGTATCCATTTTTGTCAAATTATAATCTTTTATCACTTAATAATAGAAGATACGAAGCCTTTTAAGCACATAAAAACGATGACATTTTGATGGAATTCAGTTGAGCAATAATTTTATCAAATAATATATTTCTTTTTAAAAATACTATTAAAGAAAATATCACACACAAATTGGACAGAATAGAAAGAAAAATGTCATCTTAAATCATCTGTCCCACCTTACAGGTAGCTTTGTGTAATTCTACAATTATACAATATGTTGATATATACTTAAAATACATGAAATATGGAAAGGATAAATTTATCAATACATTATGACAATTATTTTATGACAGATATTCACACCATTTCTATAGATAGAAAAAAATCTGTATAAATGCTAAGACAAGGAATTTATAAAATAAAAAAAGCTAGAAATTACACTATCAATTTAATGATGTTCTTCATATTAATTCCCTTAGGAAAGCTCATTCAAAGAAGTTGTATCATATCCTAACTTAGCTGGGTGTATGTATTGCAGTGATGCTGCCATTATTCAAAACAGTCCTGAAAAACTGCTTTTGGTATTATAAAACAGTCATTCAGTTAGTTCTGTAAGAAAATCTGTCTTCTTTTAAAAGAAACCAAAACCACCCATCACTGTTAAAATTTTGCAAGAATTAAGGCTGTTAACATAAAAGTGCCATAGATTCTTTTTTTTTTAATCCAGTCTGTTATGCCTTCAACAGCCAATGTTTTTTTTTTTCTTTAATTTTTTTTTTTTTAAGATTTTAATTTTCTTATTTGACAAAGAGAGAGAAAGATCCCAAGTAGGCAGAAAGGCAGGCAGAGAGAGGGGGAAGCAGGCTCCCCACTGAGCAGAAAGCCCAATGTGGGGCTCGATCTCACCACCCCAAGATCATGACCCAAGCCAAAGGCAGAGGCTTAACCCCCTGAGACACCCAGGCACCCCAAAAGTGCCATAGATTCTTAAGGCAGTTCCAGAAGATGGGTTGAAATACCGTTTTGAACAGTGGTGTAATTGTTGAAATAAAGCATACAGCCTTCCAAGATAATTGCTTCAAGGAAGATAGAATTGCTTTTTGATTGTATAAATATTGGTATGCTTAAAACTTAAAATATTATGACAGTATTGTCCTGAAACTGCTTGTTTGTATGATACTATGTGATGGATGTATATAGGCATGAATATGTTTACTTGGTTATTTCCATGGATAAATTCTATAATACTTGAATATTTGTCTGAATATTAAATTTAAATATTAAATGTAGACATCCTCATCACAGACTTGAATATAAAATATTCAAAAATAAAATAACACTTAAAATTATTCCTGCAGTTAGAAGAACAGAAAGTGATCTTTAAACAGAGCGTCATTATAAGGCAATAAAGACATTGAAGATGACAGAAACAAATGGAAAAATATTCCATGCTCATGGATTGAAAGAATTAATATTGTCAAGATATTCATATTATGCAAAGCAGTCTATAGATTCAGTGCAATACTTATCAAAATACCAACAGCATTTTTCACAAAACTAGAATAAATAATACTTTAATTTGTATAGACCCACAGAGAACTCTGAATAGCCAAAGCAATCCTGAAAAAGAAGAACATAGCTAGAGGATCACAGATTCAGATTTCAAGAAATACTACAAAACCATAGAAATCAAAACAGGATGGTACTGTCACAAAAATGCACATAGCGGGGCACCCGGGTGGCTCAGTGGGTTAAGCCTCTGCCTTTGGCTCAGGTCATGATCCCAGAGTCCTGGGATCGAGCTCTGCATCTGGCTCTCCGCTTAGCAGGGAGTCTGCTTCCTCTCCACTCTCTCTCTGCCTGCCTCTTTGCCTACTTGTGATCTCTGTCTGTCAAATAAATAAATAACATCTTTTAAAAATGTGCACATAGCAATGGCATAGAATTGAGAGCCCAGAAATAAATCCACATGTTTATAGTCAGTTAATCTATGACAAAGGAAGCAAGAATATACAACAGGGAAAAGACAGTGTTTTCATTAAATGGTGCTGAGAAAACTGGAAAGCTACATGTAACAGGATGAAACTGGACTTCTTTCTAACACTACACAGAATAAATTCAAAATGGATTAATGATGTAAATATGAAATCTGAAGCCATAAAAATCCTAGAAGAGAACACAGGCATTAATTTCTCTGACATCAGTGATAGCAATATTTTTCTGGATGTCTCTAAAGGCGAGGAAGACAAAAGCAAAAATAAACTGTTGGGATTACACCAAAATAAAAAGCTTTTGTACAGCAAAGGAGACTGTCAACAAAGCAAAAAAACCTACTGAGTGGGAGACAATCTTTGCAAGTGAAATACCCAATAAGGAGTGAATATCTGAACTACGTAAAGAACTCCTACAACTCAACACCAAAAAATACACAATCCAATTAAAAAATGGGCAGAGGGGGCGCCTGGGTGGCTCAGTGGGTTAAGCCGCTGCCTTCAGCTCAGGTCATGATCTCAGGGTCCTGGGATCGAGTCCCGCATCGGGCTCTCTGCTCGGCAGGGAGCCTGCTTCCTCCTCTCTCTCTCTCTCTGCCTGCCTCTCTGCCTACTTGTGATCTCTCTCTGGCAAATAAATAAATAAAAAATCTTTAAAAAAAAAATGGGCAGAGGATCTGAATAGACATTTTTCCAAAGAAAACATAGAAATGGTAAATAGACATATGAAAAGATGTTCAACATCACTCATCATCAGGGAAATGCAAATCAAAACCACAATAAGGTATCACTTCACACCTGTTAGAATGACTAAAATCAAGAAGACAAGAAACAAGTGTTGGCAAGGATGTGGAGAAAAGGGAACCCTTGTGTAGTGTTGGTAGGAATGTAAATTGGTACAGCCACTATGGAAATAAGTATAGAGGTTCCTCAAAAAATTAAAAATAAAGATACCATGTGATTTAATAATTCCACTATTAGGTATTTACTGAGGGAAAACAAAAGACTAATTCATAAAGATATATATATATATATCTTTATGATATACATATGCAAATGTATATTGCAGCATTATTTACAATAGCCAAAGACATGAAATTAACCTCAGCATCCATCAATAGACAAGTGGATACAGAAAATGTGGTATATATACATAATAGCAGATTACACAACCATAAAAAAAGGTGGGATCGTTCCATTTGAGACAACATGGTGTGGACCTTGAGGGGATTATGCTAAGTGAAGTAAGTCAGACTGAGAAAGACAGATACCATATGCTTCCACTCATTAATGGAATCTAAAAAAAAAAAAATGAATAAACAAAAAGCAGAATCAGAACTGTAAATACAGAGAGCAAACTAATGGTTGCCAGAGGAAAGAGGGGGTGAGATGTTGGGCAGAATGAGTGAAGAGCAAAGGGAGATAGAGACCTCCAGTTATGAAATGGTTAAGCCACAGGAATAAAAAGCAGAGCATTAAGAATACAGTCAGTAATACTGTAATAACAATGCCGTAGGACAAATGGTAGCTATACTTGTGGTGAACCCAGCATAATATATAAATTTGTCAAATCACTAATTTTTATGCCCCAAACTAATGTAACATCGTGTGTCAACTATACTCAAAAAAAGAAAGAAGGCAATAAAGAAGGGGGAAAATTTAGTATCTATTCCATTTTAGAGATGAGAAGATTAAGACCTAGAGGAGCTGAACGCTTTGCCAGAGAAAATAAAATCTTTCAGATGTCAGGGACATTAATGGGACATGATGTATTAGATTACAGGGATAGCAACTAAGTAACTTTTAAGTTTCTGGTAGAGACATAAAAAGGTAGAAATCAGTGATAACATTTTGGGGCTTATCATCAAAAGAAATGAAATCTTGCCATTTGCAACAACATGGATGGAACTGGAGCGTATCATGCTTAGCGAAATAAGTCAAGCAGAGAAAGACAACTATCATATGATCTCCCTGATATGAGGAAGTGGTGATGCAACATGGAGGCTTAAGTGGGTAGAAGAAGAATAAATGAAACAAGATGGGATTGGGAGGGAGACAAACCATAAGTGACTCTTAATCTCACAAAACAAACTGAGGGATGCCGGGGGGAGGGGGTTGGGGAGAAGGGGGTGGGATTATGGACATTGGGGAGGGTATGTGATTTGGTGAGTGCTGTGAAGTGTGTAAACCTGGTGATTCACAGACCTGGGGATAAAAATATATGTATATAAAAAATATATGTTTATAAAAAATAAAAAATTAAAAAAAAAAAAAAAAAAAAAAAAAAAAAACATTTTGGGGCTTATATATACCAATTTATCCTAAGATAACTGACTTTTTGAGTGTTCTATTTTTTTTTTAAAGATTTTATTTATTTATTTATTTGACAGGCAGAGATCACAAGTAGGCAGAGAGGCAGGCAGAGATAGAGAGGGAAGCAGGTTCCCTGCTGAGCAGAGAGCCCGATGTGGGACTCCATCCCAGGACCCTGAGATTATGACCTGAGCCAAGGCAGCAGCTTAACCCACTGAGCCACCCAGGCGCCCTTTTTGAGTGTTTTGATGTTTAGAATATTTTAATACATCTAACAATTTTAATATATTTATCAAAACTAGCATAAAATGAACAGAACCAGTAACTGAAAACTTATTAGCAAATATAAACAAGCAGTAGCACAGTTTGGTATCCAGTGAAGATAATAATTGCACACTATTGGTTCATGCTTATTTGGGTCCTTGCAGCAAAGACTAGCAAAAAACACATTATATGGGAAGCAGGTAGAAAGTGTGTTGTCCTAGAGGTAGTTCCTTCTCTTTGTTTTCTTTTCTGCTTGTTCTTTTTCCTCCCCTTCTCTTTCATTTCCTCTTCCTCCATGTGCAACCTGTGTTTTCCAGACCAAATCAGCCCAAATCAAAGATATGATTCAGATAATAGAAAATTGTCATTGGTGTACACTTTATTTGGTGGAATCCCTGGAATGCCAACCTTCCCCCCGCCTGCACCGCCAGGTTCCTTCCTTTAGCTATATGATGCTTTTAACAATATAAGAAATTGCATCTTAGTGATTTGATTAAGGGCACAGACCCCGAGAACTAGCTGCCTGAATTAAAGTCTAGTTCCAGTGCTTAACAGATGTGTGAATCCTTTAAAACAAAAAACAAGTAGAAAGTATATAATATTCAAAGTCCAGATCTAGTGACAACTCCTTTAACAAGTCGTGTTTTAGATCTCGTGTTTCTGTTAATTAATAAGTTAGACACAATTCTCACATTTTTTCCATAGGAAAAGTAGATTTAAATTTCTCTACATGTATGTGGCACAGTGTATGTTTCAAAGGATAAATACTTTGTGTTAGTGCCAACTTCACTCCTTGTTTCAAAACTTCAAGATTCCCTCCCAGCTTCCTCCACACAGATGTTTGACTATGTGCTTAGTTTTTCCTTTGTGCAGATAATGATTAGTCCTTCCTCACGAAGTGTTGTGAGAGTGAGAGTTAAATACATCAATGTATATAAATCCGCTTCTAATTGCTACTTGAGCTTCTCCAAATGTTATTTCAGAAGTTAAGATCTCCATATGGCAAAAAATATTTTAGAATGAAGGTTTCAAAGTTCACATCCATAAGGTTTGGAAACAGTCATAGCCTGCTGAATTTGTGGTGAATTTCTGTAATTACAGTTTGGAATGATCAAATTATTACAGAAAATATAATGGATACCTAGATAATAGTATTTGTACACAAGTTTTTCTCTTAAAAATCTTCAATTTCTTCAGTTTCCTTTAACTGTGGAGCTTTAACCCTTGAAAAAATACTTTTAATGACATGTAACAATGAGTTGTTCAGTAAAACAACAGTAAATTGATTTTATTATTACAATTTCTAGCTTATCTCTCATCCATAAATATACAATAGCAAGAATACGCATATGTACATACATAGAGCCATGCTCTATGTATGTACATATGTTTGTTTTGTTCTATACTCCCACTAGTTACAATGACAAATGTTGTAACCACAGGATTTGTGTAGATTTCTTTCCCTGTCTTTGTCCCACATAAATTGTTTTCTTTTGCTAATAGTCTAAGATTACCACAGTGCAAATTTTGAAGAGTTCTGGTTCTACTCTCTGTATGATCCAGTGGTATAACAATTATATTTCCTTTTCAAAAAACTAAATGAAACAAAAACAACCCTTTCTGGGAAAGTGAAAACACTTACGAGTGATAGTATGCTTTCCTGTTTGTAAAACCCTGAAATTCTCTAAAGCCTGGAGTTCTAGCAATTATTAGATCACAGTTACACTTTGTCAGGACTAAGTGTCTCACATCCTTTCTGGAAGAGAGGAAGACCCTAAGATTACAATATATTTGAACAAGAAGGTGCTAACTTTGCATTATTTTCCATTCTTCTTCCTGTCTTTGTCGGGAGGTTGGATCCATGCTGTGCTATTCTCTATTCTGGTTGCCACCTTTGTCATGAGAATGAGACACCAGAATCAGAATGTTTCCTGTGAGATATAATAGCATGCTTTCCTACTCTCACCTCTCAGGATGTTGTATGTAGTTAGGTTAGAGCCTCTGAATCCCTTAGGGCATCGGTTCAACATTCACCATTCACGCAAGGTGTCCTTTTTGCTTGTATTCATCGTAAAAGTATTTGATGTCTTGGTCCGTTTTGCAGTTCTTCTCTATCTCAAACACACCCCTTAAAAAAAATCACTATTATTTTTTATCATTATCGGGTCAATCACATGTTGCAGTTTGTGATATACAGAAACACACACATGGTTTAATTATGTTTAAAAATATCTGTCACTTAAAAATATTACAGTGTTTCAGTTAAACATAGGAATATAGAATAGCTGCTATGCTCTGAGGACAAGAGCATAGCATTCATTCCCTTGAAGATGTATGTGTGTATGTACTTATTTTTATTTATTTTATATATAGATATAGATAAGATATATAGATAAATTTAAAATTATTTTTATTAACATATAATGTATTATTTGCCCCAGGGGTGCAGGTCTATGAATCATCAGGCTTACACATTTCACCGCACTCACCATAACACATACCCTCCCCAAGGTCTATAACCCAACCACCCTATTCCCACCCCCAGCCCCCAGCAACCCTCAGTTTGTTTTGTGAGATTAAGAGTCTCTTATGGTTTATCTCCCTTCCAATCTCATCTTGTTTCATTTTTTCCTTCCCTACCCCTTATAACCCCCTGCCCTGCCCCTCAAATTCTTCATATCAGAGAGATCATATGATTGTCTTTCTCTGATTGACTTATTTCGCTCAGCATAATACCCTCTAGTTCTGTATTTATTTTGTATTTAGCAAATTTCTACCTTTTAATTTTCATTTTGCTTGGGATATATTTTTAAATTACTCTTAAATTTGCCTCTCATCCAAGCTAAGATATAAATACTGAATTGTATTTTTAGACCATGCTTCTGTCCCACCAGGGAAAATGAAACCTGCAGATACACATCCAAGTAACCACTTATTTTCCACAAATGTTAGGATATATAGAGCCAACATGATAAACATCTCTGTGCAGTTGCATTTCCCAATATAGACAGAAATTCATACCCATGCAGGGCAAGGAAAGAGGACATGATAAGCATTAGAAATCCCTTTGAATGTGAAAAATGTGCATGGAAGAAGACAAAGAACCTTATGAATCTATATAAGGACACAAATAGCTGTGTGAGAAATATTTTTTGAGTAACTTTAGTCTTGAGTTTTAGTCTCTCTTTATTTATTCTCCAGAAGAAATTGACCTAAAATTGCATTACACATGATAATTTTCTAGGAGAAAAACAATATGATTGTTTATCAGTTTGGGCCAGGTTAGTAAGGAAAACTGGAACTACACTAAGTATTTCAACAGAGAGGTTTTAATGTAGGTGATTGGTGATTCAATTCTGGCTGATTGGGAAGCTGCTGGTCTCTTACAGTGAAGAACTCCTTGAGGTTTGGCCACGTCCTCTACTTGGCCTCTAAACTAGTCTAGAGCATGTGTTGCATTGCTATCTCCTACCGTTCGTTCATGGTCAGGCATCCATGGCAGCTCCGTTGGCTCATTCTAACTCCGTGAATTCTGTAATCCCTCTCCTTGGGCACACTCAGGAGACCATATGATTCCCTTCATGCCTCGTAGAAGCCAAGAGAAGTTCATGTGCACTAAACTCTTTTTCTGCCTAAGTATGATGGGTGTAGAGTTGTTCATCATGCATCTCCTGAAGGGTATGGGCCAATCCTGTGAAGCAGTTCCTTTTAGATTCCCAAATACTGTCCTGGAACAGATTGCCATTTCAAGGCAAGTTAGTCAGTCTAACTTATTTTCTACCTCTGGGCTTCTGTCTAAAGAGGGGGCGATCAGGACACAGCGTTACACTGGCTACTTCACTCATCTGTTTTCTTCCATCGTTATCCCTCACAACTCTGAGGGGCAGGCTTCTGTTCTGCTGTGGACCTTAACTATGTCAAACCCTGTGGTCTGACAGGTCTGTAGTCAGTATATTGGGTCAATATATTCAGACTTTGCAAGCCATTATTTAGAAAAGTACTTCTAAATAAAACTTTGTATTTAAATATAGTTGTCTTACTTAAAAAATAGCTTCTACTATGAAGATCAGAAACTTTCTATTTCCCTAATCTTTCTGCTCTGAAGGTCGTAATTCCTATCTCCCAACTTACAGTAAGTGGAAGCCTTGTTGTGAGGGACAAATATTATGTTTAAGAAAATGGAAAGAAAAAAATCCCCTATACTGTTATATTTCCTATTTCAAAGAAAACAGGCTTGGTTAAAAGAAGTGTCAGATGAATAAGTCAGGATCCTAAAGTGAAAGCGTCTTCAACACTCGCTGCCATTGGGTGCTAAATTACTCCAGAGAAATGGGGGTAGCTGGGTTCTGAATTATATTGCCCTGTAGGCCTGAAGCAATAGATATTTAAGACATAGTGTAACTGTGCCTCAAGATGTGAGAATGGATATCTCAGGCAGAAATTGCAGACTGCTAAGTTAAGAAGTCATTCTCATGCTCAAAGTTATTTTTGAAGGGTGGTTCTGTAACTCAGTGGAGGCAGTTGATCCTTCACTCCAGCTTTTATCAGGAGGTCAGAGCACTTTCATAGCAGTCTGCTAATAGCCAGTGTTAAGTTCAGTTGAGAGGTCTTCATACCTCAGGAGGCCTGAGGATTCAGGGTTCCTCTCATGGCTACCATGTCTTGCAGTTCAAGGTCACAGCTTCCCAAATGTTGGTCAGTCAGCCTTCCCCAGGGCAAATGTAGACAGGACTTGTTCTAGCTCCAGAAACTGTGTCCAGCTTTCTGCAAAGCCTCCAACAATGGTTTCCTAAAGCTACTTAAAACATAACTCCATTGCTTGTTTCACTTTTTTCCCCCCACCAGGACAATAGGGCTTGTTTCCCAGATACTTAATCATCTGAGGGACACTACTCAAGTTATTCTTCCAAGACCAGGAAGGATCATCTAAAGGTAATTTGCCTTTTACATTTACATAGCTAAGAGGATACCTTCAGATCAATTTTTGCCAGAATATGGAAGAGTAGCGCTCCTTTATAAAAGCTATTCATCTGAAATTTATGCATATGTCTGTATGGTTATTGGGTTAATGTCTGTACTTCATTATTTGTAAATTCCATCAGTGCAGGTGCCTTCTCTATTTGGTTCTCATTGCTTTCCTAGTGCCCAATGATAAAACCTGACACAGAAGTGGACTAATAAATATTTGTGAGATTAGCAAATGAATTAGTCTACTACAAGATGATGTTTATTCCTTGTTGTATTGTCTACTATTTTGTGCTAGCTAAAGAAAAGGAGAAAAAAACACCAACTTAATCCCTGATGTGGTACTGTTTAAATTGAGGTATTTTCCTAAAAATAGCTAAGTATTAGACTAAGATTGATTCAATCTATAAATAAATATTTTTAGAAATGACATGAGTTAAACATACTCTTTAAATCAAATAGACCCATCAGTATTTATTACAGTGTATCAGACTGTGTTCTGTAAGACATTGGTTCTGTAGGATTTTGCTGGGTAATCTGTGGGAAAATTAATCCAAAGTCAAATGCATTTAGAAACAGTGGGACAAACAATTTTCTTTATCAAAGTACTCTTCATAGCCCCTGAGGGAGTAATATACTCTGGAATATAGAATGTTGGTATTTCAGACTTATTTAACCAGGGAATTTTATTTCTCTAGTAACTTTCCTAATACTTATGTTCCATGTTGAAGATTAGTAGAAAACATTTTAAAATTTCAAACCTTAATGCCAGAATCTAGTGTAAAGCAATTGATTATGATCGTTTGATAGCAGTTCATACATTTGAAACGATCCTACAACATTAAGGCTTAGTTTGAATCAGATTGTGAACCAGAGAGTATTTATGTTTGATTCCTTCTTATTGCAGACATCCTAGCACTCTCTAGTTCCTGGTACATAGCAAGTGTTCAATAAATACCTATTTAATACAGGAGACAGTGATAGCTATATCAAACTTAAGTGTTTGCCATATTGACTGCAATAATTATACTTAATTAGCAATACTTTTTGACAGTCTAAGACTGCTAATTTGTGGATATATGTGTTGTTTAAAGCTTAAAAAATTTCAACTCAGGAAGAAAAAATGTATATACACATTTTTTTCTGCAGAAAGGAAAGAATAAAATAAAATAAGGTTTATATGTGTATAAATGAATAATAACATGAAATTCTGATTAAGTCATAGACTAGTCTTCCTTGAAGATGCTGCCATATCTTAATTTATATAAACCAGATTCTTATTATTATTGTATGTTTTACTGTGGAGTAATTTGGTGGATTTGGTTCCCTACTTTTTGTTCATTCTCTGGAGTTTGAAATAACTGCATTTGGTGACTGGCAGAGATTAGGCTATTATATTCATTAGATGAGATCCAAGAACCATCGTCAGTTGGGTAGTAAAATACACGTACAGGATACTGGACTACATCATAGTAATGATTATAACATCCCAATGATTAATGTCTCAGGTGGAGTCAAGAAATGGTTATGATAAGAGCTTACTGATTATTTTTATGGGGTTTTCCCTCAAAAACTTGGAAATACATTTAAACTCCTAATTTGACTTAGTTAGCAACAACAGGTTCTTAAGCATAGGTGTTAGAAGATTTAATAGAAAGACCTTTTATAAGCTACTGAGTTGTTCATTTTGAGGACTGTAATAGGTGAAGAAGATCACAAGTACCCTATTTTGCCTCAGTGAATTGGTGAAGGTAAGTTTGATTATATGTTAAATGCTTCAAGGTATACAACATGCTATACAAATGAAAGAAACATTTTGTATGAAGTTACCTAAACAGTTCTTGGAAATGTATTTTCACATTTCCTGAAAGGAAATGGTTATTTACCTGATCTGCTGCCTTTCTTTTAGCCTGAGGGGCATCTAAGGATTTGGCCTTTGGTGGAATTATCCTCCTTGATACCTGAGTACAGGGACTATGTTAGTGTGTGCCAGATGCAAGAGAAACAAGAGTCCTGCTAAGGCTGATATATAATGAATGATGCACATATACTTGGCATTTCTAGACTGTTTATTAAGTACCCGTAATTAATGAGTAATCAGCTGCAATCAGAGATGACATTTAGTTCCATACTTCTGAGTAGGTTATGAGTCTAGCAAGGTGGAAAAATCAATGGGACCCTGAAGTTGTTGGCTTTTGTGAACCAAGGTAGTCTGTACCCACTGGTATGGACTCAGCTTTCATAATCATATATATCCCATCTTGGAGAAATTGGGACATTTGACAGCTGTACCTGGGAGTCATGAGCCTCTGCATTGTGTTTCCTGTGCATGCTGGATTGTCTGTCTTATAGGCTTTCTTAGAGGCTCTGTAAAAGCCGATGGCATGGAGGCTGAGTGAGGCCAATTTTGATGAGCAAGTCAAACCCAAAACCACTGCTATTGGTCAAGCACAGTCAGTATTGTCCTGTAGAAAAGATCTTAAATATATTTTAAAACCTCGATTTGAAGATTCTGCTGAACATATTTGGTGTTCTAGGATTTGAGGAAAAAGAGTATAAAGTTCTTATATTTCTCTCCTAGGACTAATGTAACAAATTAGCACAAACTGGGTAGATTAAAACAACAATTTATTGTCTGCTATTTCTGGAGGTTAGAAGTCTGAAATACAGATGTCAGCAGAACGATACTCCCTCTCAAGGCTCAAAAGGAGGATTCTCCCAATTTTACGGTGGTTCCAGGTCATTGTTAGCATTCCTTGGCTTGTAGATGCATTCCTTCAATCACTGTCCCCTTTGCACAGCATTTTTCTCTCTGTGCATGTGTCCCTCCTCTGATGATGATGCCATGAATTATTGGATTAGGGTTTACCCTAATCCGGTATGACCTCATCTTAACTTGATTAATGTGAAGACCCTATTTCTAAATATGGTTTAATTCACAGATTCCTGGAGTTAGGACTTGAGCATATCTTTTGGGGGACATAATTCAATCCATAATAATTCCATTATATAGTAGATTTCTGTGACTATCTCTTTGACCTTGTTCATCATTGATTGCTTGATGCATTTATGCATTCAGAGATATTTATTCAGCTGATTATTTTTCTAATTGCTAAGAATAAAGTAGCAGATAAAATACATATGCACCCTTACCTTTATGGAGTTTATTAGATTTTAATGAGGGCAGACAGGAATTATATAAATAATTAAATGTAGAATTTGTCTGAGGGTGGTAAGTATCAGGGAAAATAATAAAGCAAAGTAGAAAGCTCTAGGAATGCCAGATAGAGATTGTTGTTTTATATGGAGTTATTGGAGAAGGCTCTGTGACATTCTCTGAAGGAAGTAGGAGATCATGACAGTTTTGAGCAGGGGAATGAGAAGATTTAAATTATGTTTTAGAAAGATCGTGAGACTTTTATGAGCACAGACTATAAGAGAACATTGAGATTATAATCGGTAAGTAAGTAACAAGTACCGTACCCTCCTGAAAGTGAGAAGAACATGGGAATTTATAGAAGTCATGGGAATTGAATATCTAAAAGATGATAATGGCTTTAAACAAGCTAGTAATGGAGGTGATGAGAAGTTTCCAGATTCTAATTATATTAAAAAAATTGAACCAAAAGAACGTCCTAATTTTTGACCTGATCACCTCAGAGTATGAAGTTGACATTTCCTAAAACAGCGGGAGGAGCCAAGTATGTGTGTATGTTTGTATGTGTGTATAGAAAGAAGGCAGGTAGACTTTCAGTTTTTGATATGATAGTTTACAATGAATATTAAATATTAAACACCCAAATGAAGATATTAAATTAGGAGTTGGGTACACAAATGTAGGAGTTAAGAGAAAGTGAGAGCTTAGAGGTATACATTTTTAAGTCATAGCAAAATTAACTTATATTTATAATTTGTAAAACTAGATGAAAACACCTTCCCTAATAAATCATTTGACAAGTTCTGTAGTGTTTGCAAAGTTACATCAGGTATGATCATCACAATATCTAAGGCATTTCTTTCTTTTAACCTTGAGATAATATTTTCTCAATAAATAGGCCTTTATGCTCTGGAGCTATTTACTAAAGCTGATTGCAGAGGGAAGTGTATTTTATAGGAGGTATTAAAATGGACTAGCCGTTGACTTTGGATAATTTTCTTATACCCAGTTAAGCAATGACATGAACTAGCTGACTTACCCAGCCGTAATCCACCTCTGTTATTCTAGTCACTAACTTTCTTCTAATTTGAATTCAAATTTGTTTTCCTCCACTGTATTGTCAGGACACTTGCCAACACTAAGTGGGCTGTCAGGTTTCTTTCCATCTTTATTGGGCAGTCATTTTCAGACAGAGATACGATGTTACAAAGTATTACTCTTTGTTCCATACTAATGCTTTCAGTATAATTTAAAAATAGGCTTCTTACTATTTATTTACACTGCTTTCCCACCTTATTCGCAATGCTGAAATCCTTGTCTGACTTTCTTTTTTATTAAATACACTTGAATATTATTCATGATTTTCTTCACCAAGGCCAAATTCTCAGTGACCTTATCTGTGAACGATCTCTTGATAAGTAAAGGATGTAAGAGCCAATCCAGTTCCCATAGGTCAGTGTGTTTTCATGGTAGTACAATGATATTTAATGACAGTGTTTACTATTTTTTCCTTAATATAAAACATTGAAGGGGATTTCTTCAATTTTGAATCTCGATAAAGAAAGTAGAGACATCCTTGGTAGATTAATCACACTCGGGAAAGGAACTTAAAATATAAGAATCTATGCAGTGTTGATCCTTGGTGATAAGGTATCTGATTGTCCTTAAATTTCACTTTTTGCCTTCATCTATGCTTAATAAATACATGAAGTGAAAAAAACCCTAGATTTCTTTAAATTAAAAGCATACAGTTTTTATGTTTCAATCTTTATATACTTGTTCAGTAAATCACATAGTTGCAAATGGAATCTAGAAGTAGTTAACAGAATGTGATCATCTGGTTCTGAACTGTGTTGATATTTAGGATAACACTACCTATCAAATTTATATTCAAATAAGAAAATCTCATCACATTAAAGTATTATTTACATATTCATATACTCTTTCCTTCAGGCAAAGACTCCAGCCTTTCTTTACAGATGGATCTAGGAATAAAACATAAACACAGGGAAAGAAATTAAAGCATTACATAGGAACTAGTAACATGTATCATTTCTCCTTCACAAAAATTCCTACATGTCAAACCTTCAAGAATGTTCTTAGAACCTTAATAGTTCAGAATAATTATGAAAAAACAAAATGATAGAAACAACAGGAAAATAGTAGCAAAATAACCACATCTATTTTTTTAACCTCTAAACATTTTCTTTTACTTTTTAAAAAAAATTTTTTTAAGATTTTATTTATTTATTTGACACAAAGAGAGATCACAAGTAGGCAGAGAGGCAGGCGGGGTGGGGGCGGCAGGGGAAGCAGGCTCCCTGCTGAGCAGGGAGCCCCCGATGCAGGACTCGATCCCAGGACCCTGAGTTCATGACCTGAGCCAGAGGCAGAGGCTTAACCCACTGAGCCACCCAGGCACCCTCTTATTTTTTATTTTATTTTCCCTTTAAACATTTTAAAGAATTTCAAAATCCTTGGGTTGTCTTTTATGGATAATATGTGATAATCACCAAAATACCATCAAAATATCAGAAAAACAGTTTACTCTGGCTACATTAAAGACGACGTATTCCTGTTCTGTTAGGTGGCATAGTGAGGAATATGAGATATATAAGAGTCTCTGTTATTATAGTGTATCTTGTTAGTTATTGAGATAAAAAGCACACTTAAAAAGAGGCCTGCTTTAAGAAAGTAAGATGGAAAACATGAAAAATTGTAATTAAAAAGAAGAGAAAGAGAAGATAGAAAGTAGGTGGATAATAATAACTGGAAATAGGAAGAGAGAAAAAGAGTAGAAAGGCTAAAAAAAAAGACCTTAAAATTGAAATAAAATCTTCCCTAGTTCTCTTTCCCTCACAGTAATGTGTGCCCTCAAAATCCATAGCATCTCGTTTCCTTACGGTCCTAATCCTAGTCATCCTAGAGAAAACAGTTTTTTTCAGATATTTATTTTATTTTTATCTACCTTTTGCAAGCATTTGATGTGCTTTTTTATGCTTATAATCCTTGTAGAACTTAGTAATGTTTTGTAATAGAAGGCAGAACGTTGAGCTACTAAAATATCTATTACATTTCTTTTTTCCTTTTTTAAAAAAAATATTTTATTTATTTATTTGACAGACAGAGATCACAAGTAGGCAGAGAGGCAGGCAGAGAGAGAGAGAGAGAGAAGGAAGCAGGCTCCCCGCCGAACAGAGAGCCCGATGCGGGGCTCAATCCCAGAACCCTGGGACCATGACCCGAGCCAAAGGCAGAAGCTCTAACCCACTGAGCCACTCAGGCGCCCCTCTATTACATTTCTAAGACATCTTGATTTTCATGAGCTTCATACCTTTCCGGATAGTTGATTTTTGTAACATGATATGATAAAGACTTTTAAATAGCCAGTAGATTTGTGCTGATCAGTGCTGAATGCTGCAATTTTGTTAGAAGGCTGTAGGTCTCATGCTCAATAACCATCACTAGGTGATGGTACCTGGCGTCTTGTCCTGGCTCTTGAAATTATCTCAGACTTCAGATCCTTAAGAATCTATGGGCCTATTGTTTATTTCTAAAATTATTTTAACTCTCTACAACCAACTATATGTACTGTATGATAAAAGTCAAATTATGCTAAAAGACTTAAAACAATAGTAAGAAAAAGATAGCCCCCTTCCCTCTTTCAGTCCTTACGTCCCAGGGAAATTACTTTGAATTCTTGTAGACCTAGTGTCTAGTATTTAAGTCCATATTTCAAAGTTATATGTGTAGACTGCTTTTTTCTTCATTTTTTTCTTTAATTGAAATATATTTGACATATAACATTGTGTAAGTCTAATACAGCATGTTGATTTGATACATTTAAGTATTATAATATGATTGTGATGTTGTTATGCTTTTTCTTGATTAATCAATTAAAAAATAATTTGCTCCCCATAAAGGATATGAACATATTTGCTTTTTACACTTTCTTATTCTCCCATCCTCTAAATGAAGTTGTATTTTGATTTTTGTATACCCCTTAAAACATATTTTTATTTTGAAATTTTTTAGATTTACCAAAGAGTTACAAGTAATACTATAATACTATAATTCCTATAACATATGTACACTTTACCTAGGTTCCCCTAATGTTTACATCTTACCATAGTCAAATCTAAGAAATTAACATGGGTAAATCCTGTTAAATAAACTAGACTTCATTCAGATTTTACCAGTTTCCACACTAATTTCCTTTTTTCTGTTGCAGGATCTATTCTAAGTTAGCACATTGCATTTAGTTGTTAGGTGGCCTTAATCTCTTCAGGTTGGTTACCTTTTCTTCACTTTCCTTGTTTTTCATGCCCTTAACACTTCTGCAAAATATGGAGGTTCCTCTGCTAGAAGAGAAGTCATTGCCTAAAAGCTAGCAGAATGCACACCTGATGAAAATCAGGCATTTACTCATGTAGGTCAATGGCCCAAATGCTATGTTTAGTGTTAAGACCCAGAGAGTCTGCTATTTCTTATATGAAGACTTATATTTTATTTATTGGTTGAGGTACCAATTATATTGCCTTTTCAGTGTATTCCTTTGAAATGATGAGCTTAGCATAATGTAGTGGATATTCCTTCTTTACATTTTCAAGCCCATTTCGCAGGCTTAGAAACCAAGAAGCAGTGACAAATTGTCGATGCTCAGCATCAGATAGGATTCATAGGACATCCCAAGGAGATACCATCCTCTTCTAGACCTTAGAGAAACTAAAGGTAAAAAGAAGTTGTAAGGAGAGAAATAGGGAGGAGAGACATGTCGGAGATTTACTTTAAGGTTATTTAATCCCATATGTAAGTGCTGCTTGTGAGAAAGCTTTTTGGCCAGCATTATGCTCTTTATATTGTCCTCCGATTTGCCCAAGCCCAAATAATCTTGTATCATGATAAATCTGTAAGGAAGAATGAGTGAAGATCCTGGGACATCCTCATGTGTTAATCATTTCAGTTATTTTTATGTAGGTAAAATGGAAGTTAGTCTCTGAACACATTGTGAATCTCTAACCCACCTAGCAACTCTCTCCAGCAGGGCGCTCATTTGTTCTTGCTTCATAAGAATGAAGTCCTTTGCTTTAGTAGAGGAGAATAATTTTTGTATTCAAACGGAATAAGGCCAATTTACATTAATGCTTTGTAACTAATCCATATACATTTTACTCATTTGCCCTAAAACATATTCTACTGGATGATGAAAATACAGTGTTTGTCCTTCAGGCATCACCCCCTTTATAACCTGCCTCTTGGCCTTAGAGAAAGCACTGTAAATGGAAGAGGGAGTCTCCTCATTTAATTTGATACATCAGGTCATCATCAAAATATTTATTTCCTGATCTTCCCACACAGAAGGTGACTAAAGGTTAATAAGAACGCAAGTGGAAAATAATTAAGGATGAAAATATATACAATAAAATGCAAAACAAATCAGAATAAATAAAGTTTAGTGTGACTGTTAGGTTAAGATGTCTTGATACTCCAATCATAAAGTGTTGGGTTTTGTTTTTTTTTTTTTCTTTTTTGAAGGACAGAAAAAGCCTGATATGTACAGTAAAGCTATTCCTTACTGGCATATCTAGGAAATCGTTTAAAGAAAAATGATAAAACAATAACCTATTTCTTCAAATTTCCCAGAATCCCTTGCCTTGACTCCTGCGCAATGTCATAGGCAGGTAATACTTTGCTACTATTTTTGTGTTATTTATCTTTTTAAATTGTTTTCCTAGGTTTCTTCTTTTTTTAAAAAAAAATTAAGATCAGATTTATCTGTAAGATCAAAAGACCAAATACAGTAACAGCCAAAACAAGATTGTATTCACTTCTCTTTTGGAAAAAGTCATTATAGAGGTAGGTAGTCCAGAGTGTAGACAGCCTCATGAAATACTCAGAGATTTAGAATCTAGCTTGGTTTTACCATCGCCTTCAGCTCCTGGCTTCTGCTTTCTGGTTCTCATTGAGGCTGCTTTAAGGTCCAGCCTTCTGCGTTGTGCTACATTCCAGCCAGTGGGAAAGAGAAAGGAAGCTGGAAAATGTCAGGACTCCCTCTTCTAAGAAAAATTCCCAGAAGTCAGAAACATTTTTAGTGAGTCCTATTGGTCAAAATGTATTTACCTGCAAGCTACAAGAGAGGGCCAGGTGATTTAGTCTTTTAGCTGTGATCCAGCTACAAACCAGGCATTGCGATTATGAAAGAGGATAGGGAGAACAGGTGCTGAGGGACAGCTATGCTCTCCAACATGCGGAAGTTGTTAGTATGTTTGAGAGGATATTATGGAGTAAGAAGAATGTATTTATGCAGAGTTTATAATTGTTATCAGAAGACATTCAGGTGACTGTGTTTATCGTGCTCCAATCTAGGAGGATAGAGTATAAAATGTAGTCAATAGCTAACATGTTTAGATAAGCTAAAAATTTAATAACTCCAATAAAAGTAGATTGGAAACATACCAGCCCCCTTAGTTTTCTGCAAATTATAGTCTCCTGGAATAGTTTACCCACCATTACCAACTTTGGAAGCCGAGAACCTCGGCAATTAATTAAAAGTTAGATAAAATTCAGATTTAGGGTGAATCTCACCTGACAACAAAATAATTCTAGTTTTAAACCATTCTAAGGGGGAACAAATAAAGAAATGTCATTCATAAAAAGATGGTTTTTCATTTCTTTTGTGAAGTTTCTTGGACATCAAACAAGCTTTTCTGAGCATCCTGAATGTAGATTAATAAAAACATATGAGTTAAGTTGCCCTCAAAGTACAGAAGCTTAAAAAGGAAATAAAGCTGAACCAAATAGATGTGAGATTTGTTTAAAACCAAAATGTTTTTTAAATGCTCCCTGTGGGAAGTGTGTTGCTTTGCTTCATCTACTCCCTCATGCTTGCACTCACATCAAACATTTATGGAGCACCTTTGATTAGCTGGGCTCTTTTCTAGGAATTGGGGACTGCAGCGAAGGAGACATGGGATTTGTAATCCGGCAGGGAGACAGAGCCTAAATAAGTAATTAACTGCAGTTGTAATTAATTACAAAAGAGACATGTGGGGTGCGAAGAGAGCATATGAAAATATATAACTATGTAAAAAATTTGGGAAAGAAGAAAAAACACTGATTAAGAACAGCATGAAGTTGATGAAATGAGTGTATTTACAATCATGAGCTCATTGTAGACTATATGTTTAAGCCAAAGAAACTATGTGAAAAGTGAAAACAATAAAGTAATGATATTTTCAACAATGAAAAACTTAGAACTAGGTTTCCCCAATCAGTTGCATCAATCAAGATTTTTTTATATCTAACTTAGAACATTTGGAAAGTGGAAAGACCACAGTCAGAGAAATAATCTCCTAAAATCCTGATGGATAATTCCACAAGTTATTTAACTTTGCAGTGCTGTCAAAATCATATTTTTCTCTTTCTAAGAACCAAATGTAAGTGTCTGAGAAAATTTACAGACACTATTTTACTTCTTAATATGATAAGGAGGAGTTGCTGCTTTGACACATAGTTTATCAGGTATCAATCAAATTTATAAACCTAATTCATAAGTGGAATCAAATAGTAATAATGGTCTTTAAGAGAGGTGGTGTAGGGTAGGAAAGACTCTATGGTGCTTCATGGGCTGCTGAGTGGCCCTTTGAGAAACAAAGGCTGGGATAACTTTCAGCTTTGCATTTATAACTCACCAAAATGTAACATTTTGTTGAACTTGATCTCAGGCTATTTAAAATAAGTGAAAAGTATTAAGAACTTGTTACAAGATAAATGTTGCTTCTTTTGTAAGACAAGCAATCTATTTTTCTTTGTTTCTCTCCCATTCTCAGTTATTATTTGTCATTATTACTAGACTCTGGTATGGTAATACTTCAAGGTAATAGTATTAATAAGGACACATCTGTGATGATTTGCCAGCTTTCACTTCAGAGACTAGAATACTTTGGGTATAGAAGTCAATTATAATTATTGATGCTGTTCTATTTGACACAAATAAAAGGCTCAGATAATGACACAGTAGGAAATTAGAAAGGAGAATGAACCCTGGATATGAAACAAGAGTCTGAGAGCAAGTAGAGGAATTCTCAGATTTTCGGAAGGAATTAGCCAGTTGACTCAAGGTCAGAGAGACTGAATGCCAGTTGGGGGCAGGTGGGGGAGGGGAAAATATTACAGATACAGGAGAGCAGCTGTGAAGGGCCCTAAATATTAGCTGCAGACTCTAGAGTGCACCATTCACATACACCATGATGTGTGTAGTACACACCCTCTGCAGCCTTTCCTGATGTCCTCAAGCTTGTCAATTATTAATGTCAGAGGCAGGTCCCTGCTTCAAGATCTCCAGAGAGAGGCATGAAGGGAGGGCAACAAAGAAGTAAAGTGACATTAAAAGTTTCAGAAACACCAAACAATATTTTTCCAACATAGATTGCAGGCAGACTGTAGTTGTGCATCTCAGTCTTATATTTAGGACATAATCTCTCCTTCATAAGTAAAATTATCCATAGTGGGCAATGTTTCTTACTGAAGAACACTAGACAATGTAAGTTTGAATCAAAAAGCCCAGTTGAAAGAAGTCCAACTGTAAAAAATTAACTCCATTCTGTCCATCTACCTTTTACCCGGCAGAGGTCTGTGCCCTGGAACCTTATTAGTTGGCTCTTGGGTCTAATAAATCCCTAGAAGTCAATATTTAAGGACAAGACAAACAACCAAGAATTTGATGCTTCGGCAAGTAGAGAAATTTTTGGAGGTCTGTGAAAAGAAAACTCCCAGTCTCAGAATTGCAAAAATGCTCTGCTGTGCCTTAGAGATTGTCCTGTGTTTATATTATGGACAGAGGGAAACTGAAAGGTCATCCCCTTACTTGCTTTGCATTGGCTTCTGGGAAGCTCAGTGCTACATTTCTCATCTACTGGTGGCAGATGTAGAGGCCAGGAGGAATTCATTTCTGCATTCTAGTCCAGCCGCTAGTTTTACTGATATCTTACTTTTATTTTTCTTTTGCTTCAATTTTCTCAACCATTTTTAAAAGCATGTTTTATCATATTTTTGTAAACTATTCCAAAACTGTCATTCATCAGAGTGAAGTATAAATAAATCCATGATTAAAGAAGTGTAGGACTTCTCTATAAATATAATAAATGCAATATATCTCAAATTCAAAGATTAGTTTATATCTTAGGATCTATTGAAAGGAAAAGATCATCATTTTTCACATTAAATATTTTCTTCTATTTATAAATAATACAATAATAAATGATACACACATGTACATGTTCATAGCTTCTAATCACAATTCTAAAATGCAAAACACTCTGAAAACCTTTTCTGTTTTGCAGCTAGTTTTGTATAAAACACAATGTGAGTTGACATAAAAACGGAAGTTTCTGATTTATCCCAGACAGTGTGAATATCCTTAAATTTCTCTGAACAATAAATGCCTTTGATTATAGGGTGCTGTTTCAGGCCCTGTGCTATGGAATATATGGTAGATGCACACTGTTTCCTTTATAAAATATAAAAATTATGATTTCTTACATGATTGTGGTTAAGGGATTGTGGGCTTGTACACACAAAGTGTAATATTATCTGTGAAGTTTTGAAGACCACAGGTCTAAAGTGATTTGAGGAGGTGTTACCCTTTCCCTTATTTTAAAATGATGATTATTCTTTGATAAGCAAAAGAGAGACCTCAGACCTTTTTAAGCTTTCCAGGGTAAGTTGTTCTTACCTAGATATAGAGCTTTAAAGATCACTTGCCATTTAGTACCCCAAAAAGCATTCTGCTTCTCACTGTGAGGAGATGTGCCTTATTGCTTCTGTTTTGACCATGAGATAATCTGCCTAGTGTTGCCCAGTAAATCCAGTAAGACATAGACCAGAAAGAAATAGCAACATCATTATATACCATACAGCAGAGGTCCTTATGTGATGAATTAGAAATAATCTGTCAGTGCTACCAATAATTAGTTTTCTGAGAAATTATATTAATTGACAAGGAAACTTAAGGAGATATGATATAAGTTATTGAATGAGGAGAAAATTTTAAGAGGTAGGTTGCCAAGTTCAAACTTCTACCATGTGAAGGGGGTGAGAAAGTATTTGATTTTTATAATGGAGATATAACTTTTAAAACAAAAATTTTAAGCAATTATATGCGCTTGACACTGTGCACAGCACTTTACATTTATTATCTCATTTAATCTGTATGTCAGGATTGAGACAAATACCATTATTATTATTTGCATTTCATTGGTTAGTAAACAGGCTCAGGAAACTCATTTAGCCAGTAAGAGAGGCTTCTTTCAAGTTGAAATCAACCTTCCCCAGGGGTCATTATGCTATGCTGGATTTATTTACGTTTGCTGTCTTTCACTGAGGCAGCAAAGACAGGGAGGAAAAAAGTGATTATTTGTGGTCACACAGCTCGCTCTTGCTCTATCCTTGATAAAGGTGTACCATGAATGACAGGTTCCTGGCCCCTGAATAAAATTTTTTGCAATTGTCTTGTCTAACCTGAGAAGATCATGGAATATGGTATGGAAAGGGAGGAAATCTATTCTGAATAAAAGGAACGAATAGCTCTCTGATACTCCTAGATTTTGGATCTGGAAAACAGCCAGTGGAGCTTGGGCTACCCTGGGAAGCTTATGTGATTTTACAAATGTGTCACCAGCTACAGCCCAGGGAGAGTGTGCTTCCCAGATGCTGTGGGTTGTCTCACTAAATTCTTATTCTCAATCTGCTGCTCCTACATCCCACTTTACTATGAGGCTGGAAAGTGTTGAGTACTTGATTTTCAAGTCTCCCTTGCAGCTAGAGGTACACATGGGATCTAGTTCTGCTTAATGAGAAGTTGGGCGGAAGTCTGCTGGGGGAAGCTTCTCTTTCTAAATACAAGGAGAAAGCTCTTCACCCTTCTGACTTCTTTTTCACTTGAACTTGGATGTTTTTCCTAAATGTGTAGGAAACATGTTGTGACCAAAAGAATCACGGAAATGCTGGCCAGCTGCCACCTTCCTTCATAAACTGCTCTTTGTTTAAACTTGAAATTATACAGTGTCTTGCAGCCCAAGATATTCCTAATGAATACATGTGTCATTTTATGTCTTGTCTTTTCCACAAACGGAATTATGCCTTAGGTCAGATTTCAGAAGTATGTGATATTAAGATTATGTGATTTCATGTTGGCAGTTTATAGTCCCCCATGAACTGTGTGCAGCCCCTATGTTTATGTTTTAGGCACAGTAGGTGGTTCCCCCTTCCCCCAGAGCTGCCAGATCCCTCCTTTCTTTTGTTCCTTTGCTTAATGCTGTTGATTCTGCTGGAAGCCTTCATGATCCTTCTGAACTGTTGTATCCACCATGAAGTCTTTTCTGGGTCTCCCAGGACCTTCAATGTTCTGTTCAAATCTTACTGTGTGTCACCTTAACATTCTGTCTATACCTTTATTATAATATCGGTTCTCTGTATACTTTGTACAGTTCTTATGCTGACATACGTTTCGACAATTAAACTGAGCTGTTAGGATCAGGAATCATGTCTTAGGTGGCAACAAATATTTTCTTGTTGGGTTTATAAGTTGATTAATTATTCCTCCATTGAACCCTCCTGAAACTTTATTCTTACTCTCTTTGGCACATGTCATTTACTTTCCTTATCCCATAACTCATTAATGGGCTACTTAGAAGCATGAATTCTATGTTATCTTTGTGTTTCCCACATATTTTAAGCTAAATTCATATTTGGGGAATTGATTTGGACTGGTAATAGTTAATACATTAAGCATATCTCAATCATCATGTTAATTGCAGCTTCCCCTCTGGGGTGGGGGTGGCAGGAGGGATAAGGGAAAAACGAAAAACTGTCAGTATCCATTTCACTGAAGAAGTTTAAAAAAAAATCTCTCCTATTTAAGTTAAAAGTGAAAAATTAATTCACTATAAAAGGAAAACCAAGATCCCACATTCCCTGATTCAGAAGTATTTGAAGGATATAAAAGAACAATCTGTTTTCAAGAACTTTCTAGTTTCCCCTCTCTAGTAGTCAATCCAATTCAAGTGCAATTTAATAAGTTAATTGCAAGATGTGATTGACAGAGGCAGGGGACAATGTCTAATGTGAGGACTTCTCTATAAAAAAAATTATGATAATAACTAAGGATCCTATTATTTCATTAAGGACTCTATGTCTTGGCTGATGCACAGCAAGACTTTCTCAGAATTTACCTTAGAAGTGATTGATATCAAGCCTGTATTCGTCTATTATATCACCAAACCAGAAATGCAGGGAATGTTGATCAAGATTAGTTTGAGCCTTAACTCTTATGAGCCTAAAGGTCTAAGATGGAAACAGTATCATGTGGAAATTTGGTTGAAGCTATCAGTTATCCTGCCAGATTTATTTAGGAACTGAAGCATAAGAAGGTAATAAGCAATTATGAAATTCGCTAGATAAAATAAAACTTATAAAAAGCAGTTTCCATGATAAATACGCAAAAAAAAGGGGGGGAGGCGGGGGGGGTGTACTTTCATTATGTAACAAGAATGAATTCAGAGTAATAAAGGATCTAAGAAAACTCTTCATTTTTAAAAAAATTTCTGGAAACCAAGTAGCTTTAGTTTTAAGTATTTTTTTCTGAAATAAGAAATTAAAATGAAGCTATGCATTAAGAATGCATTTATATTAATGGTTATGTAGGTTTTTCTGTATTTCCATGAGTTCAGCAAAAGAGAAACCTGAAATAAAGTATTTGTAAACCTATCTTTAATAGATTTGTTAAAAAACAAAACAAAGTAAAACTGTTTTTCCTCTCTGTGATAGTGTGTAAAATTTTACCTCATGAGCTGATGGGTCAAAGATTTTCACACAAGATGGTTGTTGTTATCTTTGACTTGATCTGAAACTCCAGATATCTGAATTTCTATGTTCTGAGATTAAAGGCCAATATGTTAAATAAATAAATAAATAAAAAGAAAGAAAAAAAAAAGAAAGAAAAGAATACATTTATATTGATTTTTCCAAATGTCGGGTAATAACTAAGATAGTTTAGATTTTTAATAAATGTTCTTTTTAACTGAACTTCTATTTATTATATGAATTTTAGTAGCTTTAAATCAGTATTCTAAGCTGATTTTTCCCACATGTTAAGACTATCTCTTAAATTTTAATATTTTGTGGGATTTAAGAAAACATCTTATTGAATGTAAAACAAATGAAGAATATGAAAAGATTTCCACATATTGAAGTATTTTTCAATAAAATAAATGGGAAAACTGTGTTCTGTGGCACTTAAATATAAAAGTGAATAGTTATATCAAAAAACTTTCTAAAAAAAAGTGGAAATAACTCATCCTTCATTATGCAGCAAGATAGTTGCCTATTCATCTAGACTAAACATTTACAGTAACTGATTTATTCAGTGTTGAAAATCAAATCTATGGCAGTTCAGATAATTTCTCTGCATTAGGAAAATGAATAAATTAAAAGTGTGCTCAGCAATTTAGTCCTCCTAAGCAGAGATTCTGCCATCTCCGTAGAAGATGTCAAAACCTGCTGGTATCTAACGGAGTCAACTCCAAGTTTGTGTATCCCGGTCCAGTCTACCTTTCCATCAGGCGGTACATGTGGAAATAGAAAAGCAGCTCTCTAATTAATCAAAGTCAGATGTGCCTGAACGCCTGGAGTTGCTGCTGATCCTTGTCCCAGCTTCTCCCATGTTCTCGCTCTATGTTTTTACCTTGAAAACTTCTGCTCTGAGCTGGGAATGCCTGAAGGGCTTGCACGGTAAGTCAATGTGAAATTATCTCAGCAGGAAGAAGTTGCTTTTCAGCTTAAATGATTTAAGGCAGCAATTTTTCACACTCTCAAACTCTGACAAACGCCCAGATTGCCTCTCATGTCTGACTTCAAAATATTCAAAGAAAAGCTATTTTTATTAAAAACACTCTAGAGAAAATTGTATGTCACTTGTTCTCTGATATAACTTCATTTCTCCTGACAGTGACAATTTTCACCTCAGTACAATTTCTTTATTTTTTTCCAAAGCTAATTCTGCTTAATATTAGTATTTATACAAACTCATATCAACTTGTCTCTGTGAAATATTCAGGGGTGTCAGGTAAATGTTGCTCACTGTCATTCATCTTCTTTGGGTGTTCAAAATGATCAATCGATTTAAAACTACACTTAGTTACTTTGGATATTATTGTTTTATTTGTGAGTGAGAACTTAACAGCTGTTAAAACCCTTCATTTGACAAACCTGTCTGCAAACTGCAAGGATATCCAAACTTGATGGCACGTGTCTGTTGCCAAAGATAGTAAAAGTTTACATTAATAAATCTATCTGTTCTATGCCTTTAAATAAAGCAGGTAATACAGTGCATGTTTTGTCTTATGCTGCTTACATGTTAATAAGATTATGGTGGATGTCATATTGCACTGAAACATCACATTTGCTTTATTATGAATGCTGGCAGTGCAGAAACATCACATTATAATCACTTCAAAAAAGAAATATATTCTGCATATTTTCATATGTGTTTATAATTCCACTAAACCTCAGCAGAATCAAACTCAGTAGGGACAAGAATGACAGAAGGTTTAATGTTCCAGAGCCTGCTGAAATCTTAGTGCATTGATATATAGCAGAATAGTTAATATGTATAAGGTTACTTGTGGCCTGTGACCTCAAAGCATATCTTCTGGCCTTATCACATTTCCAGGAGAAAAAATAACCACTGGCATGTGAATTTTCCACAAATAATTTGGAGCTTGTTTAAATGGTTAATTTTATTTTTAACTGTGAAAGCCTGAAGTAAAGTGTTTCTAAAGGTAGCTTGAGCAGTAACCATTATCCAGGTACTGTAGCAATGAAGCAAACTCCTTTTTAAATAAATATATGTACCAATTTCCTACAAGTATGCTTTTTATATTCCACTAAATGTTTCATTTCTAAATACAACTGGATCATTTTTATTTCATTTATATCTGTTACAAAGAAATCAAGGAAAGAATTACCTTGCAGCCGCCTTCTACACACAGTGCTGGAGTCAGGTCAAAGGAAGCACATCAAATACAGCAGAGAAGTACGTCTCATAAATTTCAATGTTACAACAATGCCATACACAGCTCCTATACCAACACCCCTGCCTGAGAAGTTGTCATCTCTTCCTGTCTTTGACTTGTAACACTGTTTTCTGTTTGGAAGTCACAACTACTTTGATTGCACTTCGCTTCCTTGAGTTTGATTTATCACAGTTTTTAGCTCATGGAAGGGAAAAATGATTCATATTTTAAGATATACATATATAGAACATTCTATATATTCCTCAATATTGAAGAAATTTTAAGAAAGTTTGCAGAAACACAATGAGATCCATGCATAGTTGGTAGCTTAACCTAAGCAATTGTTGAAAAACCAAAACTTTACTGGCAGAACCACCTCGTGTGTATGGGTGTGCACGTGCACACGCATGCATGTGAGATGCCTCTCAGAAGGACTCAAATAGCTTATTATGGGTGAAAACTTCTGTGGCATTAAAAAAAACAAGAGTATTTAATAATTTGCATGCTAAGTATACTATTTCTTTCGAATTTTCAAAAGAAGCCATGCCCTAATATTGTTTAGGATTCCTATTTCTAATAAAAGCAAAAATATTGATAAATTTAAAATGTTATATTCATGAATTGGTTGATTAAATGCCTTGTTTCTGTTTTGCAGTATGTGCATACACATGGGAAGAAAGTATTAGATTTGCTTTCTTGCTAAAATATTTACAACTTTATCTCATTGTGTATTTTAACTATGTTATGGGAAAATAGCAATTGTTTATCTGAAATATAATTATCTTAGATATATACCAATGAGATAGTTATTGACCCAAAGGAATATCTCACATTAAACTTTAGGTTTTAGTAAAGTCTCAAAATGATAACCTTCTGTGTGTTATTTAGAAATTATATTATTTACAAAAGTACATAATTTGCTAATTTAAGATCCCATAAGTAATATTTCCAGTTGCTCATTAAAACAAATACTTTACTTTCTATAAAGGGAAATATACATGATAGTATACAAATATATGGATTAAATCAAATTATATTTTTATTTATTATCTATTTACATATATCTAGCATTATATTGGTGGTTTTGCCAAAAACATTTGGAAAATTTATGTAATATTTTTTGTTACTGTTCTTTTAAAAATAAAATAATCATTTATTACTTGTTTATTTTTTTCTTTCATCCTCAGTGTTTAAATGTATCACATTTGAATAATTGTTTATGGAATATTTAGAATATGTAATGTTTTAGTAAAAATTAGAAGTTGGATGGAACACACACACACACACACACACACCCCTCCTACATTTAGATTTGAGAAATAATTCGGCAACATCACTGTAAGCAATATGTGGAGTGTACCTTTGTCCCTGAGTCTAGTCTAAACATTTTCGTAATACAAAAAAAAAAAAAAAAAAAAATTATCTGGACTTTTTCAGTGTGATCTATGCCAAGAAATCAAGGAAAGTGATAAAAGCTGGAAGAGAGAGTGTGCATTAGTGAATATTTATATTGGCAAGACCTGAAATTTTTATAGAAGTAAAACAAACACAGTGGTTGCTTATTTCTGAGAGGAAATCGACCTCACTGAATTTCTTTCAGGAAAACATTATTGCCCAAAATGATATAAATCTCAATTGTTATCTCTAACAAATTAACTTGAAATGCCGGCAATGCCAAGGAGCTGCATTAAGTTTTCTCTTGTTTACTTTTTCCTAATCACCATAAAAATCCTTAGTGAAACAATTATTCTTAAAACAATCAGGACGATATATCTCTATAAAGGAGAAAATCGATTTAACAACAAAACCAGATTTATCTCTATTGATCAAGAGGCATTCAGTGTAATTTTAGTGAATTATGCCTGGCTTTCATTCCCTAGCAGAAATTTTTCAGTGATGTTCGGTAGGCAGATTGCAAACTACTGCATAATCTTTTGCATGCTGTTTACCTGATATCTTAATTGCTGCTTTAAAAAACAAACAAACAAACAAAACATATACAGGAGACCGAACAAAATATTTATTTTCTATTACATGAAATAGTATTACTATTGTGTGTGACTTAGTTAATAGTACTCACCTAGGAAACTGATGTCATTTTTTTCAATTCATTAGTAAAGAAATCAGGTCTTTATAAAAGGATTCAGTGTTAAAGAAACAAATCCAAGTTCATCTTATGAGAACAGAATTAGAAAGCTTAAGAAGTAACATAATTTTTTCTTCTTGAATAAGAGTAATTTTTAAAGACATTATTAACACTTTCATATCTGAAACTTCCCAAGCAAGAATGGAACAAAAAAGAATCAGAGGCAGATGAAGAAAATTTAGTTGTGTTTTGCCGTAGGTCCTATAAATTGTGTATATCATTTTGAGAAAAACATAAAAAGGTGAATGTTCTAAAAATATCTTAGAGATCATATTTGTTGTTGTTCACTTAAACACTTGGGTGAATGAATCATATTGGCTCAAATCTCTTTCAACAATCATGAAAATATATAAATGCATTTTGTCAATGTAGTCTTAGGATATTTCTTCCTATCAAATATTGTACATTTTCTCCTCGTGGAAACATTAGGAAAGTTTATAAATAAAGCAGCCCTTATTTAGAAAAAATGTAATTAAGAAATTCATATTTATGTAATAAGTTTAAATAAGAAATATCCCTTTATAAACACACATAATTGAAAGATACTTCTTTACAAATCTTAAAATTGCATTTTAATAAACAAATAAAATAATGTTACTCAATAAGTAGATAATAATTGCTTTTTCTTATTTTATAAATTATAATTCTTAACTTTTATTATAAATAATATAATATGCCTGCTAAATCAAAAGGATAATAATAATATGATTAAGATACCAATGTGAAAGACTAACTCATTTTACTATTTTAAAAATTTGGATTCACAAGTTCAGGCCAGTTAAGTTGATGTTGTCATGTATTCCTAATATAAAGTCCATGTTCCATGGCTGTTCAAAAATATAAAGTAACTTTATTTTGTTACATTAATGATAGCTTAATTGCTGTCTTCCACCACACTTAAAGACCTTGGTGGGGTTTTGTGCATTCATGCCAAGGAGTGTTGATATTGGAAACTGTTATATGCAATTCTAACTAAATTTATAAAAAGCTTTATTGACATAAGTAAGATTCTAACATCAAAGAAAAACAGTTTATGAAATATAAGAAAAGAAAAATTCTAATTCCTAACATTGAAGTAATATTCTACTGTAATAATTCAATAATCACCTTTTTTAAGCCACCAGCTCTTAATTAAAGCAAAATAAACAGAATAAATGAGTTTAGAATATTAAACATATAAAATATTTCTATTGAAATTTGATATTCATGAGTCACCTAGACTAGCAAGAATAAAACTGATAGTATAAATCTAGGCTGATTATAATCATATTTATAACTTGTCACTCTTTGTTTCAAGTCTAATAACACTAATATGATTGTATTGGAGTATTCACTATGATATTGAGCTCTAACTTTCAAATTGGACAAGTAAAACTTTTAGTACTTCATTGTTCAATTAGTTTTCATATAATATAAGTATTCTAGGACTTCATATTTTAGTGATGGTTTTCCCATTATATCATACAGTTTTATGATTTCATAGTAAGCTAAGCATCATCAAATGTAAGTAAACTGGTCTGCTTGTATACATTATGTTTCTTTGAAAGAAATTGAAAATACTTAGAGCTTTTTATAAAAGTGGTAGTTCTTAAACTGAATTTTAATAAACCAATAAAATAATGTTATTTTTCAATAGGTAATAATTGCCTTTATATAAACTCAAAAATATTGTTTAGAGTGATTAATATACAATGCTCCATTATGCATCTGGGAGTGTTGATGCATAATTTTTAGTTCTAATGTTATTATGTAATTGAGAGAACATGTTCATTTGCTCTAATAACTACTAAGATGCACTTAATAAAATGAAATGTAATAATACTTGTAATTTAATCTATTCATGGAAGTAATTTTAAAAGTCTACCACTCTCCTTAATGTGGATAACATTCATAATTTATAAAGTGTTGTGATGCAGAATTGACAATGCCATTGTTTTTTACACTTTGAGATGATTCTGCAGCCTTCATATCATCTGCATACCAACCTCAGGATTATCAAGGGCAAACAAAAGATAATTAACACCAGAAACAGGCAAATGCAGGAGCTATCGACTGAGGTTCTCATTTAATGCAAGACTTCTGAAAACCAGAAAATGAAATAACTATAGAAGAGCTTGTCTCTGAAAAAAAATATTTCAATATTCTATTCTTTATATAAACCTTCCCCTCACACACCCCAGTTCGTAGAGGTAACTTCACTGACAGCGTGGTCTCAAGGTGATGTAGTTACAATCTATAATAGAGTTAGCAAAGGTCTTTGATTAAAGAGTGAATTTCAAATTCTATATTTTATCATTGTAGTTTCTTTAATACCAGTTATAATCATGGGTTTATTTATAATGTGTGTATAAGAATAGAAAATAGAATAGAAAATAAACTACTGCTGCAATAACTTCTATTATGTTTTCCATTTACTAACTAGAGTACAATAAAAAGGAATTTTATACAATTAAATTGATTATTTTTATCTTAGTCACAGGTTATATACCATTATATACAGATATTACAATGTGTTTAAGTGATGATTCCAATTCACCAAAATCTTATTTATATAAAATTATAGTACTGGCAGAGATTATGCTGTGTTAACCTTGATTATATCACAATCTTACTACTTAAGTGAAATTATTTATATCTTCTCAACTAAGCACCCTTTAACTTTTCATAAATCATCACTATTAGTATGATTTACATGTAGGGCTATTTTCACTTTATGGTACAATATAGGGCAATCATTAAACATTTTAAAAATTGAACTTTTAAAGTTCTAGAATAATAATTGTAAAATTATGTTTGAAATAAAGTGGTTTCCTAACAAATTTATAGGGTTAAAGGCTTTTTTAAATATTAGGCTTCTCTGATAAAGTATCAGTGATTAATAGTTTTATCTGAAGTGTGTAAATTAGTGACAAACCTCAGAGCTTACAATCATAAAAATAATCGTATTGGAACATGTTATTTTACCACATGGATTTTTAAATAACATGTATAATTACAATGTAAGTCTTCTGGAAATAATTATGCATTGTGGCACTCTGATGTAACAGAGTTGCTAGTTCATCTCCCAAAAACCATTATTAAGTATATATTCCATAAAACCTCTGCATTGGCAACATGATTGAGAATACCTTATTTCCTTTAGAGTTCATTTTTTTCTTGTTTTCTACTGATACCAACTATCTGCACAACTTTCAAAAGGTGTCAAAAGAGATTAATCTCACTTATAGTTTGATTCAATTCTACATAGAACTTGAGTTAATTGTGCTATATGATTACACATTAAAATATCAAGTCATTGTTTATAAAAGAATATGCAGTTTAAAATAAAATAAATGTTTCTTATACAACATGATTGTTAACAGAAATATTTTCATCATATCTCCAATTTCTTTCCATCAGCTCCTTCCCTCCCCATAAATTATTCCTGTTGTTATGTCCTAGGGCCCCATCTTTGGTTTTCTGCTTACTCAACCACATCTTCTCACACATCCCATTTAATGACCACAGAAAACCCAATCTTCAGTTACCATCTAATGTCCTGGAACTTTGTTCTAAAATTTGGGCCTAATAAGTATTTTCATCTAAATGTTCTCTAAAATGAACATGTATAAAATATCTACCATTTCCCTTCACTTTTACCACAGTCTAACCAGTGACATAAGCCAGGAATCTATGAGTCATCCTAGATTTCTCTTTATTCTTTATTTAATCAATGAAAAAGTCCCACTATTCTGTATTAAAGGCATTCTCAGAATGCCATCTCGTCATTCCCACTGCTACTTATTTAGTATTGGCCATCACAGTTTTTGACTTCCTACTTGTTCTTCCCCTCTAAAATTTCAGCCTTCCCAATTAATCCTCTAAATCAGGATCAAACCTTTCCTGGAAAGGCCAGATAGGAAAGATTTCAGACTATGCATCCATACAGTCTCTTTCGCAACTACTCAACTTTGTAGTGCCAGCAAGAAAACAACCATTAACACTTGTAAAAAGATAGATGTGGCATGCTCCAATAAAACTTTTACCAGAAAGGCAGGTGGGTTATAGTTTCATGACTCCAACTCTAAGTTGCCCCCAGAGCAAAGCTTCTAAATGACATATCAGATCCCATGGCTAATTTATTTATTCATTACTTTTCATCACTTGCAGAAAAAGAAATCCAGCCTCCTTAGCATGATATAAAAGAATCTCTGCTTTTCACTGCCAATCCCCACTCTGCACCTACATACTTCATATTTGTTCATTCCCATCAATTTGCAGTTCCCTGGATCATCATTCTCTGTCTTTTTGTCTTTGCAGAAGCTATGTTCATTATATGAGATACATGAATATTTTTTATGCCATTGCCCCTGCTTTTAAACTCAGGACTAGAACCATGTTTTATTCACCATTGTATCCGCAGTGTCTGGTCCAATGCCTGCAAGTAGTTTGTTGAATGACTAAATGATTGACTAAGCACATGTGATTGTATAAAATACATGGATTGTTATGAACTATTTTTGTTCATTTTTATTTCAGCCTCTCAATTAACACTCCCTTTTCAACTATGTAGTCAGGGACAGTAGTTCGCATGTTAGATTTGGACATTGACCACTCCACTAAAAAACAGAGTTGCTCGGCCTCATGAATATAGAATGATCTATACTTGATATTTAGTATTTTATTTATATGAATAAGTTTACAAAAATGGAAGATAAAAGATTGAGGAAGGGGGAGCAAGAGAGCCATTTTACAAGTTGCCAAGCTATGTCACTTCTGTCCCTCTGAATAAATATTTGTGTTTGTGTATATGTATAAATATATATGTACACATTTACTGTGCATACCTGATAGATTTTTCAAAAACTAATAATATAAATGTGATACTAAAACAGTGCATTATTTGACCTCCTTTGAAGACAGAAATATTACTTGAGGATATTTAGTGTCATGGGTTGATCATTATAAATTTAAGTCATAGAAGTATAGGTGTGAGGAAGTGCTGGGTAATACAAAATTCTGGGCAAATGAACACTCAGTGGCTGAAAGTAGACTATTCTGGGAATATTACAAATACACCAATCCCTGTATTAACTGATTTCTTTTCCTAAAATGCTCTTCTTAGTAAAAACCAAGCATACTGTTGCCTTTGCATATAATTCCAGATAATGTGAGTTAATAATTTAGTCATTAAGATCTATGATATGAGGTCCTCATTAAAGAACATACGCTAAATTACTGTCAGAAAATACCTTCACACTTGAGCAAAATGCAGACTTATTATTCATTAATATACAAAATATATATTGTCAAGTGATATTCTTTTAATTTTATTTTTATTTTTATTTTTTTTATTTATTGGACAGAGATCACAAGTAGACAGAGAGGCAGGCAGAGAGAGAGGAGGAAGCAGGCTCCCTGCTGAGCAGAGAGCCCGATGCAGGGCTCGATCCCAGCACCCTGGAATCATGACCTGAGCCGAAGGCAGAGGCTTAACCCACTGAGCCACCCAGGTGCCCCGTCAAGTGATATTCTATAAGTAATTTCTTATTAATGTATAAATGTTTAGTTAAAACATTATTACATATAGATCTATTAGTAAATTTAAAGACCTGTAAATTTAGCTATGTAGCCCAAGCAGAGTGATTCAGTGGTGACTTGAACAGCTTTCTTAAGATAAATAACCACAGATTCTATCGCTAAATCATATTTGACTATATCAAGTAAATTGAACTCCTCTTTTAATCTTGTACTGATCAGCATGAGTCTAAGTCAAGACACATAACAAGGTACATAACTGGTTTAACTATCTCTGATAAAGTGACTTATAAGTGTACTGATATGACTGAACGGAAATATTTAACTAAGTTTAAAGTATAGTTTTCTTGATTTACTTGAAAAAAATTTTAGTCAAGGAGATTTTAATTACATATATACTTGAGTTACCTTTTAAAATGTATTGTGGCACTTAAATATGGCCACACATTCTTTGACACATCTCCCTGCAAGAGGTGGGTCTATTTTCTCTCTCTTGGAATCTGGGCTGGTCTGTGACTGCTTTGATCCAGAGAGTATGTGGGAAATGATGCAGTGTCATTTCTTGGACAAGCCCTAAAGGGGATTCGCAGTTCCATCTTGGTTTCTTAGAGGCTCATGCTGCTATGTAGGAAGTCCAGTGTTATGTAAGAAATTCATGCTGCAGAAACCATGTGGAGAGGCAGCGGGAATACCTAGAGTGGGAGAGTGGTGCTGATGAGTTCAGCCCTCAACAAGGTTATAGGGAAGTAAAGACCAGATCAGCTACTGGCAGAATACAACCAAATGACCTCAGTGATGCCAGTGGAGCACAAGAATTGCTCAGCTGAGACCTATCAAAATTTGTGACCCACACAATCATGAAATATGATAAAATAGTATTTTGAACTCACATGTTATATAGCAACAGATAACATGAAACAGACATGTAAGCATCCTAAATACACAAATCATACTTTATAAGTAATGTCTGAAATTATAGGATTAAATACTATAAAATGACTTTTATCCATGTAGTTCATGTAATAAATGGCTTTATCTTAGTCCAGAACAACCTCATTTCTCTATTTTAAGAAATCAAAGAATTTGGATGAATAATAATAGTTATTTAACTGTTATTTGCATGATCTTTTTACTTAAAATGAAGATTCTGTTTAAAAAATCAAATTTAGGGGTGCCTGGGTGGCTCAGTGGGTTAAAGCCTCTGCCTTTGGCTCAGGTTATGATCTCAGAGTCCTGGGATTGAGCCCTGCATCAGGCTCTCTGCTCCGTGGGGAGTCTGCTTCTTCCTCTCTCTCTGCCTGCCTCTCTGCCTACTTGTGATCTCTCTCTGTCAAATAAATTTAAAAAGAAAAGAAAAGAAAAAAACCAAGTTAGTATATTTTATTTATTTAGAGCTTTTTCTACATTGAGCTTTTGGTGTAAACTATCTTACCAAAATGATTCATATATTCCCCTAAATTAGGCAAGTATCATTATTTTCATTATAGATATAGGAAAACAGGGATTTGGAGAGGAAATAGCTTGCTTCAGCAAAGTGAGCCAACCCATTCTGAATCCCATTTTCAGAATTCATATTCATTTCTCTTTTAACTTCATCTACATTGTCTCTGGTATCAGGCAGCCTATGCATGAAACTTCTGTGCAACACTTTATGTAAAGCCTGATAACATCTCTCAGGAGATAAAGAGTTTCCTTCATGGATTAACTCACAAGATTTCTTACAGTTCTAGGAATTTTCTGTCTCTCCAGAGGACACTTCTTGTTTCATATAATTTTAATGCTGATATATTAACATATAGGACTGTTCTAAGGCTAATTATCAGGGATTTCGAAATAGTAAGTTAGTGTTTGTAAGCAAGGTATTTACATTTTATTTCTGTGTTTACCGATTGTGAATTTCAGGATATCAGAAGTTGGGCCTGATTTTCTTCACTAGTTTTCTTTTAAACACCATTATACCCTCTGTATTATATTTATACACACAAAAATCAGCCAGTGTGGGAATCAGTCAACTACAGAAACAGGTTGTTTTACTGTTACAGACCTATGCTATAAATTCATATCATCATCTAATTTTTTTCTTGGGTTCTTTTCATTTTTTCCCTTAAAAATTCCTCCTAATATCCCTAATTATTCCCACTGTACCAATATTTTTAGAAAGTGATATTCTTTCTCATTGTTCATATTCCTTAAATATCCATGAATTATCATCTCTACCTCTAAGCACTGCTTCGCCATGTTCTATCAAGTGAGATCATGTAAGCTTTCCTCATTAATTACTGTCACCTTTTCTCTTAATCGTTTTGAATTTTTGAAACTTTCTTTAATTTGCCTTCTTAAATTGGGATACCTAAAATTAAACATGCTATTCAGTGAGTTTTTTTCACTGTAGTCTTATTCATCTCCTTACAGTGTTAATCACACGATTATTTATCTTTTTTAAGGTTTTCATTTTCAGTCACGTCCTAGTTATGATACATTCAAAATAATTTAAATTCTATAGTTGAGGTATAAGCCTTCAATTCCATATTAACTCTTTGATAAATCTTATGTGTGCTAAGACACCAGTAAAATAAATGTTTATGTAACAAAGAATCAGATTTCTAAGAAATCTGAGAAATAGCTTACGTGAAGTTTTCTGAAATAATGGCTTATGAGTTATTGGACAATGGATTGCATGTCGGGTCACTGGCTTATTTCAGTCCTAGAGAAGTCACTTTTTTGTGTGTTACCAGAGAACATATACATTTTAAAACTGAACTCTTTCTTGTGGTAATATGAATGCTTGTGTGTTTGGCTAATGTATATAATTTTCCCTCTCCTCAAAATAATAATGGCAAAAGCAAAATAGTGGTCCTAACTGAATAACATTATAAGCAAAATCAAGTACAGAAGCAGTTTTCTAACTGGTCATGAGGGCAAGTAATACTTCTCGTCATCATTCTGTAAAATTTTGTACCTGTGCACTTTGTCACTTTGCTATTCTTTCATTTTAAGCTATTTCTTTAATTTTTAGAATTCGGATATTGCAATGCTCTTAAATATTTGCAAGATGTTGAGAAGCTGGGCAGAATTTGATAGTGGGCACAATGGACAAACATTCTATTATCTAGAAAAATAGTATTTCAGAATATTCTGCTGACATCAAAACATTTTTTTTGCCAAAGTATTTTTTAAGCAATTTTGCATTTGAGAAGTGTTTTCTTTCCTTTCTTTTTCTTTTTCTTTCTTTCTTTTTGAAGGCTGGTAATCATTTTGATAAGCAGTGACTACTGTCAAGCACAGAACTACTGAAAAATGCAGAAAGAGAGGTTATAAAATCAAGAAGATATGTTACGAAAACTGAAAGCAACATTTATTAGACTTGAACCAATTAATTAGAATAGAAAACAGATTCTACTTTTTTGGTTTACTGAATCTCATATATAATTGTGGACCTGCGAAAGTAATTAAAGTGACCTCTAGTGAACTAGAAATCTTATTTGTTCATCCCTGGTTCTCCTCAAACTTTTTTATTGACCAGCATAAAAATAGATTCGCATAGGGTATAAATTTCATAAGGATAGTGACTTTTTAAGAATAAGAACTAATACTTATTAAGAATTGTTAATTGATTAAGCAGTGTGGTAAGTACTTTCTGTGTATTAACTCATTTAATCATCATAACAACCCTAATTGTCATCGTTCTCAATTTATAGATGAAGAAAATGAGACATAGAGAGGTTAAGTAACATCTTCCTGTCTAACTGTGAGTAATGTGTAGAGCTGGTAATTAAACCCAGGTGGTCTGGCTTTAGTCTGTTTTAATTACTCTAGTGATTTTTAAACGTTGAGGGTGCATCAGATCACTTTAAGGGCTGGTTAGAACACAGATTTCTGGGCTCCCCACCCCCACCCTGGCCAGAGTTTCTGATTAGTATGTCTGGAGAGAGGACCAAAGCTTTGTATTTCTCTGAAGTCCCCAGGTAATTATGACGTCTCTGGTCCAGAGACCACACTTTGGGAACCACTGCATTATACTATACCACCTCTTAGGAATTATTCTTGACAAGCCAGATAGCATATAATTTTAGGTTCTATGAAATTTTGCTTTAAGGATTTTTAATATTTACCTTGATCAAAGCAAATAATGGATCGACTTACAGTAATGGTATGTTATAATTAAGCTAGCTATTAGGAAAAGCAAGCAGGCACAAATTCATTCATTCAATAATCATTTATTTAATTGCCAATCATGGGTTTAGGGGCCTGAAATACAATGATGGAAAATTTATTGACCTTGCTCCCAAGAAATTCACTTTAGGGAGACATACAAATGAACACTTCAAAAGTCGTGTGATAAGTGTTGCAGGGATGAGGCAAGGAGGTATGAATTTAAAGGGTAAGAAGCAGCTTCCCAGGAAGAGTTTTGAGTTGTCTTAACAGTGCTGCAATTTCTAGTGTACAGGGCATACACAAAGTTATAGAGATGAGAAAGGACATGTTGAATATTGGGAATTATTAAGAATCTGGTTGACTGCAGTTCAGGGCTGAAGCAAATGGGTGGGAGGCTGAGTAAAGGCTAGATAGCATGAATATGTAGACATTTATTAAAGTATGATGACTTTGGATGAAAAGTCAATGAGAGGTTTTAAGCAAGAGACAGATCAGTGGTTTTTCTAGACATTTATTAAAGTATGATGACTTTGGATGAAAAGTCAATGAGAGGTTTTAAGCAAGAGACAGATCAGTGGTTAACTCTGGCAAATGCAGAGTTAACAGTGGTAAAGCCTAGAAGTGTTGGGAGGATAGTTTAAGTAAGAGACCTTAGAGGCAAGGAGGCCATTCCAGGCAGGATAGGATGTGGTAGTGATCTAAGATATAGTAGCTATGGGGTTTGAATAGAAAAGAGTAGAATAGATAAATAAATTATGCCTGAATGGTCCTATTTTATGTTTTGTGTGTGTGTGTGTGTGTGTGTGTGTGTGTGTGTATATATATATATATATATTGTATATGTATATATATATATATAGTATATGTATATATATATATATATATATATTTTTTTTTTTTTTAGCTCAATACTTGAAGGAATCACTGAATTGGGTATTACTATTTTCTCTGTTATACAAATGAAGAGTGGTAGAGTCTGGCTTTGAACCCAGGCATTCTAGTTCCAGAGTCCACCTTTGTAACCAGGGCTGGTGATGGACTGAAAATGGAAAGTAAGGGAAGTATTTGGAGTACTTCCCATGCCTAGCACATATTTAGGCCAATAAATAATATGTCACAATATCCAGTGGTTATAGCTTGGCCAGCTAATCCATTCAAGTGATGATCTAGTGGAATGAATAGGAGACCACATATCTGTTTCAGCAGGTTTCCTTTATTATGACTCTCAAAGGCTAGAGTGAACATGATGCCTAGCGGAGAGTGAGACAGACATCTCCTCTAGTGCCATTATCATGCTAGCACAGGGACAGCACATCTTCCTCTGACCTACCATGCTAAGGTTACAGTTCTGACAACAACTATTAGCTTAATGCTGGGACTCTCAGCCCCGCTTCAAATTTTGTTCAGTCAACATTTACCAAGGGCCTGCCATTTATTAGACATTTTTGTAGGTGATAGAGGTATAAAAATGAAATAGATATAGTCCTGGCTTGGGAGAGTCAAATATGCGCCTGTGCATTTCCTTATAATGTAGTGCTGTGGTAGGGGAAGTGCAGGGTGCTACCAATCTTTAACGGGATCAGGATCAGGCAACACTCTGTAAGTATGGCCACAGCTACCAAACTTCTCATCACTGCCCAGATGAATAGCTACACCCCTCTGTCACAGTGAAGAAAAGTAAAATGAAACTGAGTAAGAAGTCAGAGTAAAGGAGAAGGAAAGGGAGGAATTTTCATTGTAGTGTCTCCTGTTTTATGGACTTACCGTATCAACTTTGAGTCACGGGCTCTTCCCTAGACATCAAAAATAGATCAGTGTGGTAGGAACAATAT